>NC_142930.1:80686488-80761488 GCF_046866305.1 Octopus bimaculoides | reverse complement strand
TATCCTTCCTCTCTCTAAAGGAAAATGAGCCAGATTAATGTGTGGTAACTACAGAAGTATTGCTCTACTATCAGCTGCTGGCAAGGTTCTGGCAAATATTCTTCTTACCCACCTGAATGAGTGTCTCGTAAATGATGTCCTATCTGAATCTCAATGTGGCTTCCGATCTGGTAGGAGGGACAATGGATATGATTTTCACAGTGAGACAAATGCAGAAGTACTATGAGCAAAATATGGATCTTGTCCAGGTATTTATCGATTTAATCAAAGCCTTTGATACTGTGAATAGGGCCTTGCTATGGAAAATACTTGGCAAACTTGGATGTCTGGATCACTTTGTATCTTTGTATCTATAATTAAATCATTTCATGATGGAATGGAGGCTTGGGTCAATGTTGGTGGTGGCATGGCGGGACCCATTCCTGTAGAGAATGGTGTCAAGGAGGGTGACATCCTTGCCCCAACACTCTTTTCTTTGTACTTTGCTACTGCTTTTACTCATGCTTTTGCTAAGGTTAGCTCTCTGGAAATATATGTCAGGTATTGATCTTCTGGCCACCTCTTTAATCTGCTTCAGTTTGCTGCCAATTCAAAAGTTTTCCAGTCTATTATTCGTGACCTCCTTTATGCAGATGACTGTGATTTATTCACTCATACAGTGGATGATATGCAAATACTTATGAATTGTATTTCTGCTTCTTGCAAGGCATTTGAACTCAGCATTAGCCTGGACAAGACGGTTGAAATGTTCTAGCTTGCATCAAGAAATCCATATGTGGAACCAGCTATCTTGGTTGAAGAAACAATACTGAAAGTGGTAGACAAGTTTGTCTACCTGGGTAGCACACTTAGCCATTCTTGCTCCCTGGATGATGAAATATCTTTCAGGCTGCAGAGAACAACTGATACCATCCAGTCTCTCCAGTCTTGTATCTGGTCCCAGCATGGCATCACAAGGCAAACAAAAATTGCTGTGTACCGTGCATGTGTACTGACATCGCTCCTTTACTCATGTGAGACATGGACCCTCTACAAATGTCATGTAAAGGTGAATGCTTTCATCTGAGATGTCTGAGACACATTCTGAATGTTGACTGGACCCTAAAAACTCCAGAGATACAGGTCCTGAGGAAAGTTGATATCTTGAGTATTGAGGCGATGGTGCACAGGCACTGGTTACACTGGACTGGACACCTTAAACAGATGCAATATGAGGAACTTAGTGGAAAGAGACCCCAGCTCATTAGCTACCAATGTAGCCACAAATGTGAAATATAAGTTACTCCTAGAGTGCACAATGTTCCTAATGATCAGCAATGGTCATCCTCAGTCATGAGTGGATGGCCATAATATGCATATGTATGTGTGTGTGTGTATATATGTATGTATGTATGTATGTATATATATATATATGAGTGTGTGTATATATGTATGTATATATATATAAATCTATCTATTATATATATACATATACATACATATATGTATGTATATATATGTTTGTGTATACATATATATATATATATATGTGTGTGTGTGTGTGTGTATATGTATGTATATTTATCTATCTATCTATCTATTTATATATTTATATAAATAAGGATAAGATCGATATTTAAAATATTGATTTTATCAAGTGGCCAGCATGGGAATAAAAACCTTCAAAGGTAATAATTATTTAAAATTATAATACAGGGTATCTAAGAGATACCGCCACGCTGAAAAATTAGCAGTCAAATCTTGACTCTAAACCACAATAAATGTTCATATAGCACAAGGAGCGAAGACGAAAACAAAATAAACTAGTAAAAATAACTGGATTGTATGTTTATATATATATATTTGTATTTATGTGCTTGAGTATATTCCACCGATGAAGGCAAAGCATTTATTATGCAAAGCCAGAAATCCGGGATCTGGAATTATCCAGTTATTTTTACTAGTTTATTTTGTCTTCGTCTTCGCTCTTTTGTGCTATATGAACATTTATTGTGGTTTAGAGTCAAGATTTGACTGCTATTTTTCAGCGTGGCGGTATCTCTTAGATACCCTGTATTATAATTTTAAAATATCTATTTATATATATATAAACATATATATATATATATATATATGTTGTTGTTGGCACTCTGTCACTTACGACGTCGAGGGTTCCAGTTGATACGATCAACGGAACAGCCTGCTCGTGAAATTAACGTGCAAGTGGTTGAGCACTCCACAGACACGGTGTGACAAGGCTGGCCCATTGAATTACAGGCACAACAGAAACAGGAAGTAAGAGTGAGAGAAAGTAGTGGTGGAAGAGTACAGCAGGGTTCACCACCATTCCATGCCGGAGCCTCGTGGAGCTTTAGGTGTTTTCGCTCAGTAAACACTCACAACGCCCAGTCTGGAAATCGAAATCGCGATCTTATGACCGCGAGTCCTTTGCCCTAACCACTGGGCCATTGTGCCTCCACACACACACACACACACACACATATATATATATATATATATATATATATATACACACACATACACCACATATATATGTATATATACATATATATGTATGTATATATATATATATATATATATATATATATTTATATTTATATATCATCATCATCATCGTTTAACGTCCGCTTTCCATGCTAGCATGGGTTGGACGATTTGACTGAGGACTGGTGAAACCGGATGGCAACACCAGGCTCCAGTCTGATTTGGCAGAGTTTCTACAGCTGGATGCCCTTCCTAACGCCAACCACTCAGAGAGTGTAGTGGGTGCTTTTACGTGTCACCCGCACGAAAACGGCCACGCTCGAAATGGTGTCTTTTATGTGCCACCCGCACAAGCCAGTCCAGGGGCACTGGCAACGATCTCGCTCGAAAATCCTACAGGAGCCAGTCAGGCGGTACTGGCAACGGCCACGCTCAAAATGGTGTATCTCATGTGCCACCCGCACAAGAACCAGTCCAGGGGCACTGGCAACGATCTTACTTGGCTTGCCGGGTCTTCTCACGCACAGCACATTTCCAAAGGTCTCGGTCAGTAGTCATCGCCTCGGTGAGGCCCAATGTACGAAGGTCTTGCCTCACCACCTCAGCCCAGGTCTTCCTGGGCCTACCTCTTCCACGGGTTCCCTCAACTGTTAGGGTGTGGCACTTTTTCACGCAGCTATCCTTTCCATTCTCACCACATGTCCATACCAGCGCAATCGTCTCTCTTGCACGCCACAACTGATGCTTCTAATGTTCAGCTTTTCTCTCAAGATACTTACACTCTGACGGGTATTCACATTGACATTACACATCCAACGGAGCATACTGGCTTCATTCCTTGCGAGCTTACGTATGTCCTCAGCAGTTACAGCCCATGTTTCACTGCCATGTAGCATGGTTGTTCGTACGCATGCGTCATACAGTCTGCCTTTTACTCTGAGTGAGAGTCCCTTTGTCGCCAGCAGGGGTAAGAGCTCTCTAAACTTTGCCCAGGCTATTCTTATTCTAGCAGCTACACTTTCAGCGCACCCACCCCGACTACTAACTTGGTCGCCCAGATAGCGGAAGCTATCGACTACCTCTAGTTTTTCACCCTGGAATGAGATACATACATATATATATATCTAAATTTATATATACATACATATATATATATATATATATATATATATATATATAAATAAATGATTACAGAGGTATCAAGTTGTTAGACCAGGTAATGAAAGTCACAGAGAGGGTCATAGCCCAACTAATTGGGGAGAGAGTCAGTTTAGATGAGATACAGTTTGGGTTTGTGCCAGGGAAAAGCACCACTAATGCTATATTTTTGGTAAGACAGCTGAAGGAGAAATACCTAGCCAAAGATAAACCTCTGTACCTGGCTTTCGTTGACATGGAGAAAGCCTTTGACAGGGTCCCCCGATCCCTTATCTGGTGATCAATGAGGAAACTAGGGATAGAAGAATGGTTAGTGAGAGCTGTGCGAGCCATGTACAGAGACGCTGTCAGTCAGGTGAGGGTTGGCAACAAGTACAGTGAAGAATTCCACGTAGAAGTAGGAGTCCACCAAGGTTCATTCCTCAGCCCCCTCCTATTTATCATAGTCCTCCAGGCGATAACAGAGGATTTCAAGGCAGGATGCCCCTGGGAGCTCCTCTATGCTGATGATCTTGCACTAATTGCTGAGTCACTATCAGAACTAGAGGAGAAGTTTCAGGTGTGGAAGCAAGGACTAGAATCTAAGGGCCTTAGAGTCAACCTAGCTAAAACCAAAGTCCTTATAAGTAGGAAGGTAGAAAAAACACAAACCCCTTCATGTAGATGGCCCTGCTCGATCTGTAGAAAAGGTGTAGGTAGAAACTCTATAAGATGTACCCAGTGCAAGCTATGGACACATAAGAGGTGCAGCAATATCAAAGGAACGTTAACTAGGAAGTCAGTGTTTCTGTGTGGCAGATGTTCAGGAGCAATAACACTGAAAATGTGCAGAAAAGAACTTTGGCCACATTCCAGGAAGAAAAACTAGACTTAGTTGATAGCTTTCGCTATCTGGGTGACCAAGTTAGTAGTGGGGATGGGTGCTCTGAAAGTGTAGCTGCTAGAATAAGAATTGCTTGGGCAAAGTTCAGAGAACGCTTACCTCTGCTGGTGACAAGGGGCCTCTCACTCAGAGTAAAAGGCAGACTGTATGACGCATGTGTACAAACAGCCATGCTTCATTGCAGTGAAATATGGGCCGTGACTGCTGAGGACATGTGTAAGCTCACAAGAAACGAAGCCAGTATGCTCCGATGGATGTGTAATGTCAGTGTGCATACTAGACAGAGTGTAAATACATTGAGAGACAAGTTAGACCTAAGAAGCATCAGTTGTGGTGTGCAAGAGAGACGATTGTGCTGATATGGTCATGTGGTTAGAATGGATGAGGATAGCTGTGTGAAAAAGTGCCACACCCTAGCTGTTGAGGGAACCTGTGAAAGAGGTAGGCCCAGGAAGACCTGGGATGAGGTAGTGAGGCAAGACCTTCGAACATTGGGCCTCACCAAGGCAATGATTTCTGACCGAGATCTTCGGAAATATGCTGTGCGTGAGACCTAAAGTGAGCCAAGTGAGACCTAAATCCAAGGCCTCTGCCAGGTGTGTAACCAGCCCACTTATGCATACTTTCCTTCATTGGACACTAAACTCCGCTTGCGAAGACCTGTTGAGGCAAGTGAAATCGAAATCAAACTAAATTCGACGACTGGCACCCATGCCAACGTCATCTCTTTCATTGGACACGAAATTCAGCTTGCGAAGACCTGTTGGGGCAAGCGAAAGCGAAATCGTGATGGCACTTGTGCCCAGCGTCGCTGTCCTGGCACTTGTGCTGGCGGCACGTGTAAAGACATTCAAGCGAGATTGTCGCCAGTACTGCTGGACTGGCTTCTGTGCAGGTGGCACATAAAATACACCAATTTGAGCGTGGCCGTTACCAGTACCGCCTAACTGGCCTTTGTGCTGGTGGCACATAAAAGCACCTACAACACTCTCGGAGTGGTTGGCGTTAGGAAGGGCATCCAGCTGTAGAAACTCTGCCAAATCAGATTGGAGCCTGGTGTAGCCATCTGGTTCACCAGTCCTCAGTCAAATCGTCCAACCCATGCTAGCATGAAAAGCGAACATTAAACAATGATGATGATGATGATGATATGTATGTATATGTGTGTGTGTATATATATATATATATATATATATATATATATATATATATGCATATACACATATACACATACAGGTGTTGGACAAAATAATGGAAACACCTAGCATCAGAGCATCATAATTTTGAAATATCTATAAAACCGTCAAATGTTTGTTTATTTTTGTGATTTTCGAACTATTATTAGTGTTGCTTAATATGTTTTGCTAACATTGCTGTTTCTTTTTAGATATCATCAGAAAAGGTAATTAAAATTCATTAAAATAACAGATCCATCAGACTTTCAAAAAGGTCAAATTGTTGGTGCTCGGATGGCAGGTGCTAGCGTAATGAAAACAGTTGAAATGTTTGGTGTATCAAGAAGTACTCTCTCGAAAGTAATGTCAGCCTTTGAGGAAGAGGGAAAAACCTCCTTGTTGAAACAAAAATCCAGAAGAAAACCAAAACTTTCAGATAGGGACCATCAGATTCCTACGTGAATTGTTAGAAAGAATCACAAAAGTACAGCTCTCAAAATTACTACAGAGCTTAATGACCACCTCAAGAACCCAGTTTCCATGAAAACTGTTGACTAGGCGCTGCACAAAGCCAGATTTCACAAGAGGGCTGCAATCAGGAAACCACTACTTTCAAAAACAAACGTTGCAAAGCATTTAGAGTGGTGTAAAAGCCTACAGAATTGGTCCCTAGAGCAGTGGAAGAATGTTATTTTCTCAGACGAGTCAACCTTTATCTTATTTCCAACCACAGGCTGAGTATACATGTGGAGACAGCCAAAAGAAGTATTTGATCCAAACTGCCTTGTTCCAAGTGTTAAACATGGAGGAGGATCTGTGATGATCTGGTGGGGGTGGGGCTATATCTTGGAAATCCACTGGCCCAATGGTTTTCTTTCATGGTTGCTGAACTGGTGGAGAATGTATCTCCCAGCATAGACTAGTCATTAGTGATTTTAGACTCTAGGCCCAAAGAATGCCAAGAAGCAGACCAATCTAGAAAGAAAAAAGGATTTGGAAGCTTAAGGACCCTTCATCTGCTCAGAGATTTAGGGACATCCTAACTGAAAAATTTGATGAGTGGGAGGAGCTACAAACTTGTGACATAGAGAACAACTGGGAATTTCTGCAGGACAGCTTGCTGAGTGCCTACAGACCAAATCTTTGCCTATGTTCAGTGATTTGAGGACCAAAGAATTGAAATGTTTTGGATTGTAAGACAGTGTGTGAGAGAAAATCATGATGTCATAGGAGAGAAATGTGTCTGCATGGATAATGGTGCACTTACATTTGATGATTCTGGAAAGAAAGTGGTTTGGAAATGCCATCATGAAAGACCACTGAACATGGAGAATGAATGGGAGGAGGAGAGTTTGCCAAATGTTGACTCAATTGAGTGACCAGCTGAATCAACAGTACCTTGGTAGATAAAGCAATTAAGGATATGAAGACTGGGAAAGCCCTCGGTCCATCAGGAATCACTGCTGAGATGCTTAAAATATCTGACGGTGTGAGTTATGGTCTAGTCACTTGTATTGTAAATCAGGTGGTCCACAAAAGAGTCATACCAAATGGCTGGTGTAGCAGCACCATAGACAACTGCTACAAAGGTAAAAATGATTCCTTAGATAGAAATAATTACAGAGGTATCAAATTGTTGGATCAGGTGATGAAAGTTAGGGAAAGAGTTAGCTTAGATGAGATACAGCTTGGTTTTGTGCCATGGAGAAGAACCACTGATGCTATATATCTGGTAAGACAGCTTCAGGAGAAATACATAGCCAAAGCTAAACCTCTGTACTTGCCCTTTGTTGACATGGAGAAAGCCTTTGACAGGGTCTCCCAATCCCTCATCTGGTTGTAAATGCAGAAACTAGGGATAGATAAGTGGTTGGTGAGAGCTGAACTAGCCATGTACAGGAGTGCTACCAGTAAGGTGAGGGTCGGCAATCAGTACAGCGAAGAATTCAGGGTACAACGTGTGTGTGCGTGTGCGTGTGTGTGTGTGTGCTCTCTTCTTGTTCCCCTAACTCTTTATCAACATATCTATCTTTGGAACTGGTTAATTTCAACTCAGTAATTTTTAGTTTCTATAGTTTTTTTTTAGTTTTTAGTTTTCTTTTTTTGTAATTTTAAGTTTAGGTTTTAAATTTAACTTTTCTGTTTCAATTCTTAGTCCTTTGTCTCATATCATTTAATTGCTTTTAGGCTTGAAATGCAATTTTGAATATCTGCACTAAACTATTGTCCTTATAACCCTACCTAGATTGACCTTCCACCCCCACTCTACTGAAACTTTAACCACACGACATATCTATATCATTACCTTCACTTTTATTTATATAATTTTATTCTTATTTTTTTACCCTGTTACCTCTATCTTATTTTATTTTTATTCCCTTTCTCTTCTCTCCCATACATACTCACAAAACCCATTTATAATATATCTATCATTACCTTTTATTTTATTTTATAATTTTTATTTTTTATTTATATTTTTTATATTTATTTTATTCTTATTTTTACCCTTTTACCATTATCTTATTTTTTATTTCTTTCTCCTATCTCCCTTTCTCCTCTCTCTCTCTCTCTCTTTCTCATACACCCACTCATAAAAACCCATCTATGTCCATCATACTTTCTCACTCTATATACACATTTACAATATGAATACATCATTCAGAATAGTGCCAAAATACTACCTGGATTTACCTGGGATTTTAACTAAAAACCTGTACCTTCATGGAAGTACCAACCAACATCCATATCCTCTGGAAAAAGAGGAGATGTGAACATAATTCTCCTGCTTATATTCTTCTAACTACTTTTACTCTTTATTCTTCTACTTTATTCTTTATAAACTGAATTTTATTCCTTGTAAACTGTAAATTTTTCCCCATCTAAAATATTCACACCTTGTCTCTGATGACAGAATATCCAGTGCACGGACATGCTAACCTACCACTTGGGTTATCCCAGAAATGGCTCTTAGACTTCAAATTCACCTTATCCTAATTAAATTATTCTAAATGATTTGAGATACTCATTCTGCTGTGGTTTTTGATTTTTCTTCTAATATAATGTATATAAGCTATAATGGAACCCTAACACAGATCCCTAGATCCAGCCTTAACTGTGATTTTGAAACCTAAAGGTCAACCTACTATAGCACTTACCCAGCATACCTATTTGTTTAGATCATAAGTGAACTAAACCCCTCATATTCTTTATATATGTATGTGTGTGTGTGTATGTATATATATATATACATTTCGTTCCTTTCGGGATTTTATCTCTAATTTTGTGGTTCTAGAACCTTGTTGTTCTTTCTAACATAAGGAATCCTATGAGTGGATTCCTCTTATGTGTTTAAATATACCCTGTATCTTATGAGTATCTTTGGACTAAATTTTTATATGCTAGGCCACTGGAATTGAAAATTTTTATTAATTTCCATTTCCCTTCGACATGATTAAGTATATATATGTATATATATATATATATATATATATATATATATATATATAGTGACTACTTCTTTCACATGTCAGATCCAGTTTGATTTATATACGATGATTTGATTTAGTCACGATGTCAGTAAGTGCTATAAATTGAGTAGCTAAATGAGTGCCTTTAGTTCACACAGGTCCACTCTATTTCTATTGCCAATGGTATTAGAGCAATTTTAGAGTAAATTTGAAGTGCTGGTTCCCAATATCGTATCTATTTTACTAGATTGGCTGTAGTTTTAACACACACACACACATTGTGCTAGATTTATGGCATATTTTATGTATGAAAAAATAAAAAATTACATGTGTGTCTTTGTGCATGGAAACAATTATATACATTTTTCATTTTCTTGAATTATACAAAAGAAAAAAATACAGAAGAAGTGTACAGAACAATAAAAATACAAGCAACTTTCTTCACATAATCACAATGCATAGTTTGATTTTTTGTTTTTCATGGGTTGTCAAGATAATTTGCAGAAATTCAAATATAGACTGCCATCATGTGTCTACTCCTATCTTGATGACTTTCCAACATCACTTTTTTTATCCTTATGTTCCATCTTCCTCCCTGAAATCGCCATGATTCACTGGAAATCTGTCTGACATGCATTAGAGACTACTCTTTGGCTCACATTAGCATCCAAACTTTGAAAGTTACTGAGCAATTTTTGCACCAACTCTTCATAGGTTTTTGCATTGTGGTTACTCCAGAAGTTCTTGACTAGTGAAAAATAACTGCACCAGGCTAAAATTTCAATATTATTCATAAGTTTTTGTAAAATTCAAATCTTTGAGTTTACAATGTGAGAACCATCTTAGATCCTTGCTTCCAGTTTTTCAATATTCACTGCAGGGAATGATCTATCAAGGTATTAGAAGTAATCAGTATGATTGTCTAAAGTCTTAAATTATTTCATCGATCCAAGCTTGATATGGAGTGATGAGATAATTATTTTTCTTAGTCAACAATTACTTGTTAATGACATTTGCTGCATCTACAGTCATGTCTTGCCTTAAGATCCACATCACCTTTCTCCAATGATCTTGCTGTGTTTAATTATTTTACAAGCAGATGAGACAAAAGTATTCCATGGATTCACTTTGTTTCACACACAAGAAATTCAATATCTTTAGGTCAACACATATGAAAGCAGAGCTTTTGCAACACCATTTGGATATTTTTGAGATTTCATTAAGTTTTATTGAGTGAGCAATTGGAAAAATGTGCATAATACAGATTTCAGGTTTATGGTGGAACAATGAAGAAAAAGTTGTCAGTCTTCTGGATTATAATCCTTCCAGTATTTCTATTGGGAAAAGAGTTCAGGAATGTCACTGTAATATGAAAATTCTGTCTTTTAGCCAAAGAAAGAGTTTCCACCTCTTGTTCAAGAAGCCAATATTTTAACTAATTAAAATATCATCATATTGAACAATTATGACAGATTTCTTGTAATGATTGAAACCTTTCACATTCAGAACATAAAAGTAACAATCATCATAGTGGTTTAAGGATCTCTCTTCACACCATAAGCACACCAAATTTCAAACATTTCCTTTCTCTGTTTTTTCACAGTCCAATATATTTATCTGTCTGTTTGTCTGCCTGCCTGTCTATCTATCTATCTAATCAAATGCTCTCTGTCTATTTCTCTAATGCTGCCTGCCTGCCTGCCTGCCTACCTGTCTTTGTTTTTTTCTATCACAAAGTTTTGATTACCTTTTGTATTTGCAAAATGTATTTGTCACCAATAAAACAGGATGTATTAGAATTATTCAATCAGTTTCTTCGTGTTGAACTTATGTTCATTTGTAAAAAAAGATTACAATTAAGATAACTTTAAGTTAAAAACTAGAGTGGATAAAAACAATGCTGAAGAGTGAAAAAGATAAACTTAATTTTTCTACATTTGTCGGCAACTAAACTAAAATTTGTATTAAGGAAAAATTTCTATTTGAGATTGTACAAGATTTCAAAATTAGGGTCAATCTTTAAATTCAGTTTCCACAAAATATATTCAATTCATTCTTTTTTGGAAACAAAGTAAAACAACCAGATGATCTGTAAAGTGACTTGTTAATATTCCATAATTTCAGTCAACTATTCTGAGTTACTTAATTTACATAGACATTCAGAACACAAATTACCAGTTAGGTTGTTGGATATTCTCAGTGTTGAATATTTCATTTTGATGAATTAGAATTGTATTGCTTAAGTTTACATGCACAACCAAATACCTGTCTATCTGTTCATGTATCTGTCTGTCTGTCTATCTGTCCAGCCATCCTGTTCTTATGTCTCAATAAACTGCATCTGAACCATGCAAGCATGGAAAACAGTAGTTAGAGCGTCGAGCTTATGATCGTGAGATTGTGAGTTCACTTCTTGGACCGGGCTGTGTGTTGTGTTCTTGAGCAACGCACTTTATCTCATGTTGCTCGAGTTCACCCAGCTGTAGAAACGAGTTGCAACATCACTGATGCTAAGCTGTATTGGCCTTTGCCTTTCCCTTTGGAGAACATCGATGGCATCGAGAGGGGAAGCTGGTATGCATGGGCGACTGCTGATCTTCTATAAAAACAACCCTAGGTTGTGCATTGACCAGTGAGGCAACTTTCTGCTCAGACATGTACCCTGGAGGGGAACCTCTTAGGTGCACCCATGGTCATTCATGACTGACTGAGTCAAGTCTAATATATTAGTGTGTGCATAGGTTCACACACACACACACACACATGTATTATTCAGGATGTTAACAGTTATGCCCAGTCATAAAGTGACCATTGGTTTTGCACCTATAAAGTGCTTAGCAGTAAAGGCAATTCATCAGACTCAAAAGGTTGAAACCAATGGTCACTCTATGACTGACCTTAACCTTTAACTTCCTAATCATTACTACTCTAATGTTTTAGAGTGTGCTTCTTTTTTGATTGTATGAACTACTGACTATGATATATATATATATCGCTCATAATAATTTTTCCATCATCTTGGCTGAACAGCTCTCACCGTTTGTTTTTACTGTCTCGTTCTCACTGTCCTGTTCTTGTTAACACTTTCACCCTCCACAAAAAATCCCAAATTTTATTTAATTTGCTTTGCGGGAAGGACTGTTTCAACGAAGTCTCGTATTGTCCTTGCCTTCGAAACACAGAGTAGAAGAAACAGGGACAACTGATGAAGGGGTAAACTCTTTATGGTGCATGTCTCATTTCTCTGTTTGTTTGCTTTTTTCGTTGTTCGAAAAAAGTTTGTTTTCTATGTTTTCGTTTCTCATTGTGTTTAACGTTTTTTTTTTTTATGTCCTGTACCTATATATGCATGTATGTGTACATATATGTATGGGTATATGCATATATTTATATATTATTTATATTATTATTATATATATATATATATATATATATATATATATATATATATATATAAGTTAAAAAAAAACAACAAAGTGAGGACGTGATATGCATAGTGTTATTGGACGCTCAGGAAAGGAAAGAAAGAGTGTATGACGTTTCGGGCGTAGCCCTTCGTCGGAAAGATGGAAAGTTCGGAGAATGGAAGAACGGAGAAAGAGGAAAATGGTACCGATGCCCACGAGGTTACATTGTGAAAAGACCGGAAGAGGAGGTGGTGGGGGAAAAGTTCTTTCTAAGACAGGAGAGTGAAAAAGGGAGATGAATATCTGTGCGTGTGCGGGAGTCTGCGAGTGTGTGTGTGATAACAGAATGTGTGTGTGCGTATGTATGTATGTGTGTGTGTGTGTGCATGGTTTGGTGGTTTATCTGTTAGTGTGTTTGTTTGTGTGTGTGTGTGTGTGTGTGTGTGTGTGTGTGTGTGTGTGTGTATGACATAGTGGAAGAAATTAGTAGCAGGACTGGTTAGTGGACGCTTATAGACAGTGTTAGGTAGAAGGTCAACAGGTGGTTTTTTTGAGTATGTGTGGGGTTGTAGGTGTTGGGTACGTGTACGTGTGTGTGTGTGTGTATTTTGTATGTGCGCATGTGTGTATGTGTATGTTTTTGTGCGTGCGTGTGTGTTTGTGTGTATGTGTATGTTGTGTATATGTGCGTTGCTGTGTACGTGTGTGTGCATGCGTTTGCTATTGTATGTGCGTGTGTTGTTTATGCCCATGTGTGTGTGATTGTATGCGTGTCTGTGTGAGTGTGTAGTGTTGGTGAGAAGTGTGTGTGTGTATGTGGGTGTGTTCGTGTGTGTGTATGTGTGTGGATGTGCGTGTGTGTGTGGGATTGTGAGTGTTAGGTACGGGTGTGTGTGTGTTTATGTGTGTCTGTATGTGTGTTTCCGTGTGCGCGTGTGTGTATATTTTTGGTGCGTGCGTGTATGTGTATATTGTGTATGTTTTCGTGCGTGCGTGTGTGTTATGTATGTGAGTGAGTATTGTGTATGTGAGAGGTGTGTGTGCGTGTGTGCATGTGTGTATATGTGTATGTGTGTTGTGTATGTGTGTGTGTGTGTGGTTTTATGTATGTGAGAGGTGTGTATGTGTGTGTTTGTGTGTGCGTGCGTATGTGTGTTATTTTGTGTGTGCACTCCTGTGTGTATGTGTGTGCATGTGTATGCTTGGGTGTGTATGCTTGGGTGTGTGTGTGTGTATGTTTGCGTGATTGTTAGCGTGTGTGTGTATGCGCAAGTGTGCGTGTGTATGTGCGTTTGTATAAGTGTGTGGGCGAGTCTGAGCGTGTGAGTGCATGCATATGTGTTGTGTGTGTGTGGTGTGTTGGGGTAGGTGTGCTTACGTGTGTGTGTATGGGTGCGTGTATTTTTTGTGTGGGTATGTGTGCGTGTAGGTAGGGGTAAGATAAAAAGTGGAAAAATGTAGTGAGTGTAATAAGAGAATAATGGATATAATGTAAAGGGGACGAGGGGGGGTAAAAAAATAAAAATAAAAAATAAAAAATAAAATATAAAATAAAGAAAATGTTGCATAGACGTAAAGGGGAGAGTCATAAGGAAGAGAGGGCTGCGTTGAGTCCGAAGGGAAAAGAAGAATTAAGGTTGAAAATGTAGCGTTGCTACAAGTGGAGTCACGAGGGAGTGGACCCATGGTGCAGGGCGAGGCCAAAAACGGAGATGTTAGAGGGAGAGTGGTTGGCCAAGTGGAAGTGACGGCCGACGGGGGAGTCCGAACCTAGCCGAACGTCCCTTAGCTGTTAGGTGAAACGGTCGGCCAGCCGGCGGCCCGTCTGCCCCACGTAGAGTTGGTTGTATAGGGTGCATTTGATGCAGTAAATAAGGTTGGAGGAGGTGCAGGTGAAACTGTGTGGAATGTGAAGTGTTTGTAGGTTCGATCCGGTGACAGAGGTAGTGTTGGTGATGAAGGGGCAGGTGTGACAGCAGGATCTGGAGCACGGGAAGGAGCCGGGTGGGGGTGGGGAGGAAGAGGAGAAGGTACTGCGGACCAGTAGATCGCGTAGGTTGCGGGCGCGTTTGAAAGCGGATAGGGGTGGGTTGGGGAAAATGGGGTGGGTAGTGGGATCGAGCTGGAGGCGACGGAAGGCCCGTAGGATCCTCCGATGAAGGGGTAGGGTGGCAGGGTGGAAACGGAGTGGGAAGGGCGTACGGTTAGGGGATTGGTGTGGGGGAGGAGAGAGGGCGGTGGTGCAGTCGATTCGACGAGCGCGGGCAAGGGCGGATTGGACAAGGTGGGAGGGGTATCCTCGATGCATGAACAGACGAGCAAGATACTGGGACTGGGTCTCGAAATCCTGGTCCAGGCTGCACAAACGTCGGAGGCAGAGGAACTGGGAGTAGGGGATGGCTCGTTTGGTGTGGAATGGATGGGAGGAGGAGAAGTTGAGGTAGAGGTGGGAGTCAGTGGGTTTGAAGAAGGCGGAGGTAGTTAGAGAGTTGGAGGGGGGTTGATGGAAAGAGAGATGTCGAGGAAGTTAACAGAGGTGTCAGAGATGGTAGAAGTAAAGTCAAGAGCAGGGTGGAAGTTAGAGAGGAAGGAGATGAAAAGGCAGAGCTGTTCGCGGGAGAGGGAGGTGGCTCCTATACAGTCATCTATATAGCGACCGTATAGTTCCGGGGTCGAACTGGAGAATTGGGAGAATACTTGGGCCTCAATGTAACCAACAAAGAGGTTGGCGTAATTGGGCCCCATTCTCGTCCACTTCGCGACCCCAGATTCCTGTTGGTAGGTATCTCTGGCGAACGTGAAGCAGTTGAGGGTGAGGACGAGTTCTGCCAGACGAAGCAGGGTAGGGGTGCTAGGTGTGGGGTCAGAGCAGTGGTCAAGGAAGTATTGGAGGGCTGAGAGACCATCGTTGTGTGGAATCATGGTGTATAGGGATTTGATGTCCAGAGTGAAGAGGAGGTGTGAGGGGCTGGGAGGGAAAGAAAAGGAATTGAAGAGGCGAAGGGCGTGGTTAGTGTCTTGTATCTGGGATGGGAGGGCAGCAACTAACAGGGATAGGATATGGTCGAGGTATTTTGAAATGAGTTCGGTGGGGCAATTGCAAGCAGAGACAATGGGGCGACCCGGGTTGTTAGGTTTGTGGATCTTGAGCAGGAAGTAGATGGAGGAGGTGCGGGGTGTGCGGACGATGAGGTTGATGGCGGTAGCGGGGAGAGCAGAAGAAGAGATGAGGTCGTGGATTGTGGAGGACACAAGCCGTTGGTAGGAGGGGGTGGGGTCGGAGGGGAGGAGGCGGTAGAAGAGGGGATTGTGAAGCTGGCTGAGCGCTTCCCCCTTGTAAAGGTCCGCGCGCCACACCACCACTGCTCCACCTTTGTCCGCCAGCTTGATGACGACGTCGTCGCGGCGGCGGAGATTGCGGAGGGCGACCGATTCGGCCCGGGTGAGATTGGCCCAGAGGGGTCTTTTTTTAAAGTCGAAACGCTCGACCAACGCCTTACAGTCATCCACGAACAAGTCTAGGCTACTGAATTGGCCTGGAGGCGGCGTCCAGTTGGATGGGCGGCGTCCCAGGTCCGAGAAGTAGTCCCGATTGTCGGGACGCTGTGTTGACGTATGGAAGAACGCGCACAGTTTGATGCAGTGCAGGAACTGGCTGACATCAATGCGAGTCCCGAATTCGTCACAGTGGGGCGTGAGAGGCGTGAAGCGGAGGCCCCTACCAAGGAGCGAGCGCTCAGCGGCGGACAGGGGGTAATTGGGTGGTATAGTCACAACCGTGTGAGGAAGCAGGGTGGTAGGGTGAGTAGGGTCGGGAGGAGGAGGGGTAGAGGTGGGGGAAGGGGAGGAGGGGGAGAAGGGGTGGGATGGGGTGGGTGGGGTTGTTGGAGGTGTGGGGAGGTGATGGCGTGGGGGTTAGGATGTCCGGGTGGGAGGAGTGTGAGTGTGTGGAATGGGCGGTGGAGGGGGGGCATGGAATCGGGAGGGGGAGCTGAAGAGGAGGGTGTCAGGGGTGCGGAAGGGTGGGGGTTGAGGAGGTGGTGGAGTTTTTTATTTTTTGTGTGTGTGTGAGGAAATTGTGGAGTTGGTGATTGAGATTAAGGAGGAAGCGGAGGATAGGTTGGGTGAAGGGTTGAGGGCAGAGGGAGGAGAGGAGGAGGTAAGCTTGGGAGAGTTGGTGGTCAACGGAGTGGAGGAGGGAACGGGTGGAATGGATGGTGGCACGGATGATGAGGCGGGAGGTGCGGGCAAGGGTGGGCTCGATGAAGGGGGAGGAATAGGGGGAGCGTGGAATTTCAAGAGGAAGCCACGGGGTATGACGTGATGGCGGAGACAGCGGCTGAGAAAGTTGAGATGGCTCGTGTGGCGGGTCTTTTTGAAAAGCAAGTAAGAGAGGTTTTTTGTGGGTTGCAAGCATTGTGGGGGGAAAAAAGAAAGAAAACGGCGAAGAAGGGACTGAAGATGTTGGAGGAAGGAGTGAAGGTCAGGCATGGTGAGAGTATGTGAATGTCGGTGTGGGTGTTATAAGTGGCGAGACAAGGGAAGGACGAGAAAGGTAGAAGGAGAAAAAGATAAAGGTGAAACAAGTGGAAAAAGTGGAAAATATATATATATATATATACACACACACACACACACACACACACACCCAGAACCACAGTAACAGCTTAGGAGTGAAATTTAGAATTCCTCAATTTTCTGTGAATCAATTTTGATAAGACTTTTCCGAGCTGGTTTGCCCACTATGGCAACATCATTGTTATGTTTTCATTATTCTGTGTAACATTTTTTCATTTTTATTTCAGGTTCTTTCAGTTTTTTGGTGAACTATGCTAATAGCTTTTGAATGAAAATAGCCAGTCTAGACATTTTTTTTCCAGAAAATGAAGGGTAATGATACATATTAAGCATACATTCAGTATATATTTAACAGAAAACCATACTAATATTATAACATTTATTGACAGTGAATTATTTAGTTACATGAGCACCATTTCAATGAATAACTTCAAAAACCATGGAATCTGTCAATTTCTTAATAGTAGCATGTTGGACTGCCTCTGCTGCAGCTTTGATGATCACCCATAAGACATCTTTTATATAAATTAGCGTGCATCAGCAGAAACATCTTGTTTAATGATGGACCAAAGATTTTCAATAGAGTTGAGATCCAAGGATGCTAGCAACCACACACCATCAACCTTTCACCTTGTATGCCGTAAGATCCTAGGAATGTTTGGGTGGTCCTTGCAGAGTGGGAGGGAGCATTGTCATCCATGAATACATGATTCCTTAGAAGTGACAGCAATATCATCTAGTCAGGGATCCAAGACCGCCTTCAGAAGATTGCAGTATATGGCTGCAGTCACTTTAACCTCCTCAAGCACCCCGACTCATCCAACAAGTTTGTTCCCAATGATAACAGCCCACAACATGACTCCTCCACCCTGTTGTTGACGCTCATCTCCACTATAGACCCAATTATTTGCCCAACCATCAGGTTCATCAAGGGTCATCTTGGTTTTGTCAGTGAACAGAATACAACTCATGTCTAACATCATGTACCTTTGGACCCATTGAAGCCTCAAACTCCTCTGAGGAGGCAGTTTCAGGGGTTCTTGCACAGAAGCCATTGTTCCAAGGATTTGATTTCTGGTGATTTTCAGTACATGAGGAAATTCAGAGACAGTGAAAATGGTTTTGCTTGTTTGTCTGGATTTCCCACATAACTTGCTGCCAATATTCCTTAAATCCCTAGCTGTCACAATCTTGGAGGTCCCACAATGCCATCGTTTTTTTTCTTGGTGCTCATGTGGCTGAATAATTCATTATGTCAATAAATGCTATAATATTATTATGGTTTTCTTTTTAAAATATACTTAACATATGCTTAATATGTATCATTACTCTTCATTTTCTGAAAAAATGTCTAGATTGGCTATTTTCATTCAAAAGCTATTAGCATGGTTCACCCAAAAACTGAAGAATCTGAAATGAAAAAGAAAGGATGTTACACAAAATAATGAAGACATAATGGTGTTGCCATAATGTGCAAACCAGCTGGGAAAAGTTTTATCAAGATTGATTCACAGAAAACCGAGAAATCCTAAATTTCATTCCTAAGCTATTAGCGTGGTTCTGGATTTATATGTATATATATATATATATATATATATATATATATATATATATATATATATCATCACCATTCTAGCAGGTGCGCTGAAAGTGTAGCTGCTAGAATAAGAATAGCCTGGGCAAAGTTTAGAGAGCTCTTACCCCTGCTGGCGACAAAGGGACTCTCACTCAGAGTAAAAGGCAGACTGTATGACGCATGCGTACGAACAACCATGCTACATGGCAGTGAAACATGGGCTGTAACTGCTGAGGACATACGTAAGCTCGCAAGGAATGAAGCCAGTATGCTCCGTTGGATGTGTAATGTCAATGTGAATACCCGTCAGAGTGTAAGTATCTTGAGAGAAAAGCTGAACATTAGAAGCATCAGTTGTGGCGTGCAAGAGAGACGATTGCGCTGGTATGGACATGTGGTGAGAATGGAGGAGGATAGCTGCGTGAAAAAGTGCCACACCCTAACAGTTGAGGGAACCCGTGGAAGAGGTAGGCCCAGGAAGACCTGGGCTGAGGTGGTGAGGCAAGACCTTCGTACATTGGGCCTCACCGAGGCGATGACTACGGACCGAGACCTTTGGAAATGGGCTGTGCGTGAGAAGACCCGGCAAGCCAAGTAAGATCGTTGCCAGTGCCCCTGGACTGGTTCTTGTGCGGGTGGCACATGAGATGCACCATTTTGCGAGTGGCCGTTGCCAGTACCGCCTGACTGGCTCCTGTAGGATTTTCGAGCGAGATCGTTGCCAGTGCCCCTGGACTGGCTTGTGCGGGTGGCACATAAAAGACACCATTTCGAGCGTGGCCGTTTTCGTGCGGGTGACACGTAAAAGCACCCACTACACTCTCTGAGTGGTTGGCGTTAGGAAGGGCATCCAGCTGTAGAAACTCTGCCAAATCAGACTGGAGCCTGGTGTTGCCATCCGGTTTCACCAGTCCTCAGTCAAATCGTCCAACCCATGCTAGCATGGAAAGCGGACGTTAAACGATGATGATGATGATCATCATCATTTAACATTTGTATTCTATGCTTGTATGGGATGGATAGTTTAACAGGATCCTACAACCAAAGTGACAAGAATGAGCTCCAGTGTCTGCTTTGGCATGACTTCTAAAGCTGAATGCCTTTACTAGCACCAGCCATTTTAAAGAGTACACTGTCTATGTCTTCCATGGCACCAGCATTAGTGAGGTCACCAAGTAACACTGAATAATTTCCTTTATAATTAATAATTTTGACATAAGGCCACATACTTTAGATGGAGATTTGCAGAGCAGCCTTAGGAGGTGCAGGGCCCAATTGAGAACAATTTTGGTACGCCTCAGGTTCCCAGTCAACTTGCATCAAGGTCTATAGAATCATAAAAATATAAAAATCCAGCTGTTGAAATTATGCTACAATGTGGTACCACGTAAAAGCACTCAGTCCATACTGTAAAGTGGCAGCGTTAGGAAGAGCATCCAGTCACAAAAAATATGCCAGACCAAATGGGTGCCAGACGTAGTCCCTGACTTGTTGGCCCCTGTCAAACCAGTCGACCCAAGCCAGCATGGAAAATGGACATTAAATGATGATGCTGATGATATTCATATAAATACTTACACATATTTATATGTGTGTGTGTGTGTGTGTGTGTGTGTGTGTGTGTGTGTGTGTGTGTGTGTGTGTGTGTGTGTGTGTGTGTGTGGTAACTTTCTGAAACAGATAATTTGTTAATAAAATTTTTTACATATACATCTCAGATGGTGTAGATTATGATTATATTAGAATATGTTGTGTAAAGTATTTTTCTCTCTCTTTTAAATAAACTCAAAGGTAGCCTGTCCTCAACATGGTTGTTTAGTATGCTAAAAATAGCAGTTATCAAGCATAAAAAAACAGCCACTATTCTGATCTCTTAATATGTCACAAAGGGGAAAAAAAGTCCTTTGCAGTTTACTAGGAGCCGAGATTAGTTGATAGCATATGAAAAAAAAACGAGGGAAAAAAAAATAACTTCAAGGTGAGGGAGGGGGATCTGATGGCCCACCCTGCTCCAATTTCAGTGGAAAAAAGTCATTCGTGGTATATATGGAGATGAGATTAGCTGATAGCACAGGAAAAAAGAAAAACGAGGAAAAAACATTATTTCTCACCAAAATCAAGTTGGGTGGTGTTAAACGATAAATTTAAACTACATCTAAACTACGATTTAAAAATATTCTGGTAAAAAGAAATTTAACAAGGTCCCAAAGAAACTTTTATTTATTGCATGTTGTTAAACTAAAAGAAATCTACATAAAATGCAAATTAATAATGTTTATTGATTAGAATTTTTCGGAAGCTGGTTATATACTTACCGATTATTTTTTTCTATAAGCTCTGTTGTAAGACACAATCCTGTCAGTGTGGCAAGAAATTTGTTACTTAGCTATGTTTCTGGATTTAGCACCAGTGTGTGATACCAAATATTTCTTACCATAGCCCCGTGTGTGTGTGTGTGTGTGTGTGTGTGTGTGTGTGTGTGTGTGTGTGTGTGTGCATGTGTGTGCGTGTGTGTGCGTGTGTGTGTGTGTGTATGTGTGTGTGTGTGGTTGTTTGTGTGTGGCTGTGTGTTTGTGCTTGTCCAAAACCTGAATGGGTGCCATTGCAAAGTGATTTTCTCTTTTGCACAAGAGATAAGAAATTTTATCTCACCTCTCCCACCATACACACACACACACATACATGCGCACACGTGTGTGTATGTATACAATTTCCTTCAAAATAAAAATACATATACATACAATCATACACATAAATACAAAAACCTCAAGCAACCCACTATCAACAATAATCGGACCCGTAACCTTTAACCATTGTATCAAGAATACTGAGTAGTGAATTCTTTTACATATACACATCCATTTAGCCTTTTGCTTTTATCATTTTAAAAATTTTTTGCTTTCTTTAATACATACATACAGGGGTTGGACAAAATAATGGAAACACCTAGCATCATAGCATCATAATTTTGAAATATCTATAAAACCATCAAAAGTTTGTTTATTTTTACATTTTTTGATTTATTATTAGTGTCGCTTAATATGTTTTGCTAACATTGCTGTTTCTTTTCATATATCAGAAATAGGTAATTAAAATTCATTAAAATGACAGATCTATCAGACTTTCAAAGAGGTCAAATTGTTGGTGCCCATATGGTAGGCGCTAGCATAATGAAAACAGCCGAAATGTTTGGTGTATCAAGAAGTACTGTCTCAAAAATAATGACAGCCTTTGAGAAAGTGGGAAAAATCTTCTCATCGAATCAAAACTCCAGAAGAAAACCAAAACTTTCAGATAGGGACCATTGGACTCTTACATGAATTGTTAGAAAGGATCACAAAAGTACAGCTCCAAAATTACTGCAGAGCTTAATGACCACCTCGAGAACCCAGTTTCTGAGAAAATTGTTTGCCGGGAGCTGCACAAAGCCAGATTTCACAGGAAGGCTGCAGTCAGAAAACCACTACTTTCAAAAACAAATATTGCCAAGAGTTTAGAGTGAAATAAAAACCTACAGAATTGGTCCCTAGAGCAGTGGAAAAATGTTGTTTTCTTGGACGAGTCATCCTTTACCTTACTTCTGACCACTGGCTGAGTATACATGTGGAGACAGCCAAAAGAAGCATTTGACCCAGACTGCTTTCTTCCAACTGTTAAACATGGAGGAGGATCTGTGATGATCTGGGGGCGGGGGGGGGGGGGGCTATATCTTGGAAATCTGCTGGCCCAATGGTTTCCTTTCATGGCAAACTTAATATTCAAGGCTATTTAAATATTTTAGCTAATCAAATTCATCCTATGGTTGTAGAACTGTTTCCAGAGGGAAACACAATCTTTCAGTATGATAATGCACCAATTCACACAGCTAAAGTTGTTACTGAATGGCACGAGGAACATTCTAGTGAAGTTGAACATTTTATCTGGCCACCCACAGTCCCCAGATCTCAATATTATTGAACATTTATGGTGCATTTTAGAAAAGCACTATTTTAGCTGAAGAATGGACAAAAATTCCTTTGGAAACAATTCAAACTTTGTACGAATCCATACCTTATAGAATTCAAGCTGTGTAATTACTGCCAAAGGCAGTTCTACCCCATGTTAAATAAATTTGTTTGAATTTTTAAGGTGTTTCCATTATTTTGTCCAATCCCTATACATAGGCACAGGAGTGGCTGTGTGGTAAGTAGCTGCTTACCAACCACATGGTTCTGGGTTCAGTCCCACTGCATGGCACCTTGGCAAATGTCTTCTACTATAGCCTCGAGCAGTCATATATATATGCATATGCATATATATCTGTGTGTGCATTTGTGTGTCTGTGTTTGTCCCCCCAACATTGCTTGGCAACCGATGCTGGTGTGTTTACGTCCCCATAACTTAGCAGTTCGGCAAAAGAGACCGATAGAATAAGTACTAGGCTTACAAAGAATAAGTCCTGGGGTCGATTTGCTCAACTAAAAGGTGGTGCTCCAGCATGGCCGCAGTCAAATGACTGATACAAGTAAAAGAGTAAAGAGTAAAAGAGAGTATACATACATACATATAAAATACATATATGTATATAAAATACACTTTATTGAAATAATAGAGTTTCTCCAAAATTAAGCATACAAACATACAAACACTCTTTACTCTTTACTCTTTTACTTGTTTCAGTCATATGACTGTGGCCATGCTGGAGCACTGCCTTTAGTTGAAGAAATCGACCCCAGGACTTGTAAGTCTAGTACTTATT
Organism: Octopus bimaculoides; assembly: GCF_046866305.1. Taxonomy (NCBI): domain Eukaryota; kingdom Metazoa; phylum Mollusca; class Cephalopoda; order Octopoda; family Octopodidae; genus Octopus; species Octopus bimaculoides. The sequence continues at coordinate 80,738,022 of NC_142930.1, read as the reverse complement.
CTATCGGTCTCTTTTGACGAACAGCTAGGTGACGAGGATGTAAACACACCAGCATCGGTTGTCAAGCAATGTTGGGGGACAAACACAGACACACAAACATATACACACACATACATATATATCTACATACATATGATGGGCTTCTTTCAGTTTCCATCAACCAAATCTACATCAAGGCTTTGGGCGGCCCAAAGCTATAGTAGAAGATACTTGCCCAAGGTGATATATATATATATATATATATATATATATCATCATCATCGTCGTTTAACGTCCGTTTTCCATGCTGGCATGGGTTGGACGGTTTGACTGGGGACTGACAAGCCAGGAGGCTGCACTAAGCTCCAATCTGATCTGGCAATGTTTCTACAGCTGGATGCCCTTCCTAGTGGCAACGGATATATGCTGTGGACAAGGCTGCATGGTGTTTGATTATAAAAATAAATAAAGATACACATTAAGTACAGGGTATAGGGAATCACCAATGAGTGAAGAATACGTAAACACACAGATAAGTCCAGTACTTAATGTGTATTTTCTATTTATTATATATATATATATATATATATATATATATATATATATATATATATAAAATACACTTTATTGAAATAAAGAAGTTTCTCCAAAATTAAACATATTCATAACAACCGACACACACAAACAATACGCACACATATATACGTACAATTCACGCACATACATACTCTCACAGGCACACAAATATTTTACCCAAACATCCCCATAAACATTCCCAAACATTCACATACAAACATAGATATTGACCCATACACTAAAAATACAATAAAAATGTCTTCAAATTCAGTGGCTGACCCAAGCATTTTTGGATGAATGGGGTGGTTTATCATTTGATATCTCATGCCACTAAAGTGTAAAAAGTATGTTTTTCCTTTTTTTTAAAAAAATTTTGTAAGACCTTGTAGATTTTTTTAAAAGACTTCAGGGAGACTACCTGTATGAAATGTCACAGTATAGAATGTGGCCCTCTAGAGCACAGGGCCCCCTTCAGTGCAGGGCCTGACTGGGAGCACTTAGTCCAATCAGCTTAAGACCAGCCCTGAGTATTTGCAAATTTAATGTAACCAACTCCAGATGTTATTTAATTGACAATCTAAAGGAAGGATGATGAAGTCATCACTGGAATGACTTAAACTCAGAAATATCATAAATGATGACACATCAAAAGACATTTTCTGCCTCAGTGATCCTGCTTATAGAATAATAATATGAAATAAACCAGAACTAAAAAACAATCTCACATCAGTAATAATTGGCCAAAGAGGTAAATATATCATACCCATCTGTATCAATACTCTCATAGATTTTGTTCATATTCTCCATCAGATTTGTTGGAATGTTAAGAGGAACACCATTTTCAATACTTCCACTACTATCGTTTGCAGGCGGTTTTTTCAAGGCCCATCTAGTTGTGGGGCAGCTGAAGGTTTCTTTCTGTTTCTTCTTACTGTTCTCAGACCAATCTTGAAATTTCTTTTTGACTTGTGTGGGAGACGTTGCAATGGTTGAACATGTCTCTGCAATATTTCTGTAGTTGTTAGTGATTCCTTTATTCTGTGATTCAACTGATGCACTGAAAATGAATCAATCTATTAGAGACATTTTATCTATCATCTTAATACACACACACACGCATGAACACATATTTATGAACATATTTGTGTATATCATTAAACATATACATATATTTTATATTATATAATATATTATGTATCTTAAATATATTAAGTATTTTATATAAATATTATACAAATTATTTATATTAAAATTATATATACATATACATATATATAAATATATATAAGCTTATATATACAGGGTCTCCATAAATTACATTTACAATTTGAGAAATTCAGAGAAAAATTAAAAGCAAGGATAATTCAGCATACAATAAATTGTGGAAGTTATAAAGATAATTTATGAACACCCCATATATATATACATATATACACACATACATATATACACACACACATATATATATAAATATATATATATATATGTATTTATATATATATATATATATATATATGTATGTATATGTATTTATATATATATATATATATATATATATATATATATATATATAACGTGAAGTGTATTGCCACTTAAATGTGGCTGACCCCTAGGGGTGGATGTTACTGTTGCTTTTAGCCCCAGGAGGACATGTCCTCCTGGGGCTAAAAGCAACAGTAACATCCACCCCTAGGGGTCAGCCACATTTAAGTGGCAATACACTTCACTTTATCGTGCAGTTACTGTTAATACCTCATTTAGAGAATTAACATTGCTTATATATATATACATATATATATATATATATATATATATATATATATATATATATATATATATATATATATGTGTGTGTTGTTGGCACTCCATCGCTTACGACGACAAGGGTTCCAGTTGATCCGATCAACGGCACAGCCTGCTCGTGAAATTAACGTGCAAGTGGCTGAGCCCTCCACAGACACATGTACCCTTGACGTAGTTCTCAGGGATATTCAGCATGACACAGTGTGACAAGGCTGACCCTTTGAATTACAGGCACAACAGAAACAGGAAGTAAGAGTGAGAGAAAGTTGTGGTGAAAGAATACAGCAGGGTTCGCCACCATCCCCTGCTGGAGCCTCGTGGAGCTTTAGGTGTTTTTGCTCAATAAACACTCACAACACCTGGTCTGGGAATTGAAACCACGATCCTATGACTGCGAGTCCACTGCCCTAACCACTGGGCCATTGCGCCTACACACACACACATATATATACGTATTATATACAGCGTATACATGTTATACATGTGTATTATCTATGTGTATATAAAAATACATATTTTTACACATCTATATGTATGTAGGGACATATACATGTATATGTGTATGTATGTATGCATCTATATATGTTTATGCATGTATAAGTATATAGGTGCATGCATAAACATTTATACTTTATTTACATTTATTTACCATCAAGCCCATGTCAGCATGGAAAACATACGTTAAATGATAATGATGATGATGATGTACTTGCACATATATATGAATTCATATTCTTGTTTTAGATGTATAATATGTATGCATAAATATATACATTGTGTGTATATATATGTATAGATGTTGGCATGTGTATATATTTATGTATATATACTTACATAAATATATGTATATGTCTCTAATACATCAAAGTGTCATATCAGATATATTTGATGGCCGTTTATTGAGTTCTGTACAGTGTTTGACATGTAAATGAGTAAGTTGATAATTTAAAAAAAATGAAAACATTCTTTTTTTTTTTTTTATATGGGTGCAAGTGTGGCTGTGTGGTAAGAAGCTTTCTTCCCAACCTCATTGGTGGTAGTTATGCCACCGGTGGGGGAGGAGCCACTGTCGATGGGAATTGTGCCACCGACAGCGGAAGTGGCTACCTCGTCCCTGGAGGAAGAGGAATTATTGGTCTTCTACAGAGGCGGAGAGGTTGAGGGGGTGTTGGAAAAGCACCAGAAGGGAGCAACTTTGACCTGCACACGCGATCCCGAATGGCCTCCGCAGATAGTTGTGGAGGTCATAACGTTGTCAGTGTTGCAGAGGTTGAAGGGGCTTAATGAGGAATATCGCTTGTGGCCGGGCTACGCCGACATATCACCTGCTTTAAGGCGTGGGCGATGGCGGAAGATCTGGTCACAAGTGATGCTGGGGAGGAATATGGATAAAAAGTTGAAAAGCCTCAATGTTATGAATTGAGGAGGGGTTTGAAACCTCATTTTGTTTAAACAAAGTAAGAGGCGTAATGCCTCCTTTTTGTATCAATGAGCGAGATCGTTGCCAGTGCCACCGAACTGGCTCCTGTGCAGGTGGCACGTAAAATACACCATTTTGAGCATAGCTGTTGCCAGTACCGCCTGACTGGCCTTCGTGCCAGTGGCACGTAAAAGCACCCACTACACTCTCAGAGTGGTTGGCGTTAGGAAGGGCATCCAGCTGTAGAAACTCTGCCAAATCAGATTGGAGCCTGGTGTAGCCATCTGGTTTCACCAGTCCTCAGTCAAATCGTCCAACCCATGCTAGCATGGAAAGCGGACGTTAAACGATGATGATGATGATGATGATGACGTCTGTATTAGGTATTATTGTGTATAAAGTTTCACATATATGTGTATGTGTTTTTATGTGTGTGTGTATATATGTGAGTGTATACATGTATGTAGACTCCATCAAATGCTAGAGGAGAAAGCTTGAAGTAGTTGATAGATTCTGTTGTCTAGGTGACCAAGCCAGCTGTGGAGGTGGATACTCCAAGAGTGTAGCTACTAGAATAAGAATAGGCTGGGCAAAGTTCAGAGAGCGCCAACTGCTGTTGGTGACAAAAGGCCTCTCCCTGAGAATGAAAGGCAGACTGTATGTTGCCTGTGTGTGAATAGCCATGCTCTATGGCAATGAAATGTGGGCTGTGATCACCAAGGACATGCGAAAGCTTGAAAGAAATGAAGCTTTTATGCTTCACTGGATGTGCAAAGTCAGTGTGCATGTATGACAGAGTGTAAGTGTCTTGACAGAAAAGTTGGGCATAAGGGGCATCAGATGTGGTGTGCAAGAGAGACAACTGCACTGGTATGACCATGTTATGCATATGGACAAGGACAGCTACATAAAGAATCACCAATATGTAACTGTAGAGGGAACCATGGGAAGAGGTGGTGAAGCATGATCTTTGAACATTGGGCCTCATGGAGGGAATGACAAATGACCGAGGCCTCTGGCAGTATGTCATGCTTGAGAAAACCTATCAAGCCAAGTGAAACTGTAGTTGTGGCCGATGCCAGTGTCATGTAACAGGTGCCCATGTCGGTGGCATGTAAAACATGCCCCTTGAACATTGGGCCTCACAGAGGCAATGATAAATCATGCTTAAGAAGACCTTTCAAGCCAAGTGAAAACATAGTCATGGCTGATGCTGGTGTCACGTAACTGGCATCCATGCCAGTGACTTGTAAAATGCACCCATTACACTCTTGGAGGCCTTGGTATTAAGAAGGGCATTCATCTGTAGAAACCATGTCAAATCAGCTTAACATCTGTGTAGCTCTCCAGCTTACAGGTTTCAGTTAAACCACCTAACCCATGTCAGCATGGAAAGCAGACGCTTAATGATGATGATGATGTTTGTATATATATATATATATGAATGTATGCATATGTATGTATGTAGGAATGTATGTATTTATGTATATGCATGTATATGTATGTGTATATATATATATATATATATATGTATGTGTATATATATATATGTATGTGTATGTATATATATTCATATATATATATATACATATATATAAATTATACTATTTTATAGATATTGTTATTAATTAACAATACTCGTAGACAGGCTAGAATCGAAGTGCTCAACTTGAGCTAAGTTCCAATTTATAATTTGAGTGGAGGCAATACGAGCGGAAAACTAGAGGAACATGATCTATTATCCAGCAGAATATTCAATATATATGCACACTTACTTTGACATTAATAAAGTGACATAAAGCTCAATTTAATAGAAGTATTAATAACATACAAGCATATAGACATATATATATTTTTATAAGCCCGCAATATATGAAATTCATGTCATATTAACTGACACGTCTCCGAAACAGCCCGTCGATGAAACTTTTGGATTCATTGAACATTGTCTCTAATTTCAGTATGTCCGTTTAATGCTTTAAAATGTCTGACTTTCTACTTCCCACACACTTTGTGTTGTAACTTGAAATCTTTAGTCCTTATAACATATCCTATGAACTTATAATTTACTATATCCTATTTCATATCGACGTCTTCTATTTTAAAATGCCTATATATTTATAAATATCTAAATGTTTCTAAATATTCTATGTGCTTGTGTTGTGACCTCTAAATTTTTATTCCTCTATAATATATCGTGTGAATTTATAATTCACTATGTCTTATATAATATCGACGTTTTTATATCTTATTATGTGTATATGTTGTACTTATTTCACTTATATATTTTTTAAAATGCCTATGTATTTATAAATGTTTTTAAATATTTTAGATATTTGCAGGCTTATAAAAATATGTATATGTCTATATGCTTGTATGTTATTAATACTTCTATTAAGTTGAGCTTTATGTCACTTTATTAATGTCAAAGTAAGTGTGCATATATATTGAATATTTTGCTGGATAATAGATCATGTTCCTCTAGTTTTCCGCTCGTATTGCCTCCACTCAAATAATATATATATATATATATATATATATATATATATATATATATATATATATATATATATATATATATATATATATATATATATGTATGTATATGCATATATGTGTATGCATATATATGCACACATAAATGAGTGAGTGTGTACATGTGCAAATGTATAAATATGTACATACTGTTTATATCTCATAATTTAAAGTTTTTAGTATAATCTTTATTTTGCCATTCCTTTCCCACAACCAATAGACATATAACTAATCACACCATCTGTTTTACTCTGGGCAGCAATAAGCATATGTTTATGCATGTATGATTGCATAGTTAATTGATTTAAAAGTGATATTTACCCATATACATATATAAGTAATAATGTTTATTACCAATGAAACAGCTGTTGAGCACAAACAAATTAGGAGCTACACATGAAATTTACACTTTGCTATTTTTTATTTCACCCTCCCACCCCCACACATACATAAAAATATGTATGCATGCATGCATGTCCCTCTCCCCAGAACTACTTCTTTTTGACATCTAACCCTTATTCTTAACATCATCCCTCTGCACTGATATTTTCCATTGATAGCCCTTTTTCTACCACTTATCATTCCCTGAACCATTTCCAGTTGGATCCATACTTCACTCTTGACACTGTCTCATATCTGCCAATGACCTGTTATTATTACATCCCCCTTTACACATCTCCCACTCTCCCCCACAAACTCTTGCAACTTTTACCCATCCACCACTACCCATCATCTCTTTATTTCTTATTTTTCTCCTACTTATTATATTAGTATTATTTTGCTGCACTTCATCCTTTTTTGTATGCCCAGTCATCACCTTTCCACTGGGACACTTCTATTGATATCCGCCCCTCAATCTCATCCCCTTTCTGCAGCTCATATTTACCCTCAACTGTCATTGCACCCTTATTCTCCATTCATACATTCAGCCTCCCCCCCCCCACTATCTGCAGCCATTTCTTACTCTCTCTAACACCTTGGTAATTTCTATCAACCAACCTTTCCTGATCTTCTGATCCACCACTCTTCTATTCACATTCTTGTACTTTGAGGGCATACTCTGACACCTCATGGTTACTATCTATATCTCTCTTTCCAGTTCCACTCCAATTACTCCCATCCAAGTTTATGTGAAGTAACCATATATCTTCTCCTTCTTTCTCTACACCTGTTCATGTCTATTCTATTATACTTTAACCTCTCGATCCTTAGCACTTCCCCCCCCCCACCTCCTCTCTACTACTCTCCTTTTCATTTGAGGGACCTTGCAAGTTACATAGTAATCTCACTAGTGCTGGTGCCACAATAAAAGCACATAGTACATATTGTTAAGTGTTTGGATTTAGGAAAGCCTCCAGCCATAGAAACCATGCCAAAGCAGACACTGGAGGAAAATGCAAGTCTTTTAACTGATAAGACCCTGTTGAACCATCCAACCCATGCCAACATGGAAAATAGGTATTAAATGATGATGAAGATATTTATAAGTCAGAATAATAAGCACTTGTATATTTGTCATTAGAGTGGCTTTATTAATTATAAAGTATAAAGTATTATAGATCCATTTCAACCAATCTTACCTCAGTTTCACATAGAATGTTAGGTAATTAATTACCTGAGACTATATACAGCAAAACAGCTAGTATGGAAAAAAATTGTTATTCATTCCATACTGGCTACTTTGATGAGTGTAGTTTTAGGTAATTATCTAATTACCTAATATTGTGTGCAAAACCAATTGGTAAGATAAGCTGAAATGGATCTGTAATACTGTTTACTTCATGATGAAAATACACACACATGAACACACATGTACACACACACACATGTACTCACAGACACATATCTCGACACACACATTTGTACACTGATGTCTTACCTTTGATAGTAATGCATCTTGCTTTTTTGGTATTCAGTTATGGAATAAGGCTCCTTAGCCAGAGATTCTCCATAAACAACTAAAGCTTCAAAAGAATAGGAAATTGAAATTACATGTTGTAGACAATAAAATTTAAGTGGAATTTAGGATACTTAAAGGATACTTTTGATGTATTTTCTCAAGAAAGTAAATTGAGGAAATATCAAAATGAAGGAATAGACAAGAGACATGATACAATGGTGCTTGTTGAATATGGTGTTGCAAAAGTGGATGTGTTAAAGGTGGTGGAAGGTTTGATCAAAGTAAGAGGAGTTTAATATGAAGCAACAATAATAGCAATACAGCTGCTGCCATCATGAGTTTTGATATTTTCATTATAGATGAAAGACTTTGTTAAATTTTGAAATGTAGAACAGACCCTGAATCCACAATTACAGTCACCATTAGATATGAGTTCTGAGGTAAATAAGATACATCTCTGAAGAAGCCATGAATCAATTATACAACTGATATGACATTTACCCTTTAGCATTTAAACTGGCCATATCTGGCCCAACTATTCTGCCTTGTTTTATGTTCAAACTGGTCAGATTCAGCCTCTCACATGGGCTTTATTATGTCATTTTGATCATAACCAATCATATCATTGAAATCTTAAAGCTGTGAAACAATGCATGATTAATTCAAAGCCTCCTCAAATCACATCTTTTATCTTTTAGTTGTTTCAGTGGCTATGCTGGGGCACCACCTTGAAAAAAGTTTTTAGTTGAATGAATCGACCACAGTACTTTTATTTTAAGCCCGGTACTTATTCTATTGATCCCTTTTGTCAAAGCACTAAGTTATGGGGATGTAAACATACCAACAATGGATGTCAAGCAGTGGTGGAGGACAAACACAGTCACAAAGACACACACACACACATGTATATACAACAGGCTTCTTTCAGTTTCCATCAACCAAATTTACTCACAAGGCTTTGGTCGGCCCAAGGCTATAGTAGAAGACACTTGCCAAGGTGCTAAGCAGTGGGACTGAACCCAGAACCATGTGTTTGGTAAGCAAGCTACTTACCACACAGCTACACCTGTGCCTACATCTTCAAAAAAAAGTCATAGTTTGAATGCCTTTAATCATAGGTTTGCCCAGTCAAGGCTGATTTGGGATTAAACAAGAGAAAATATGCAACCTGCTTCTAGAAATTTGGCATTATGAGATGTACCAGGACCTCTTAATTTTGAACATAGTAAAGGTAGATGAAAATTGTGCTTTTGACAAATCTAGTACTGAGAGAATAAGATATAAAAAGAATGGAATGTGTTGCTATTGACAAACTTGTACTGTAAACATGAGTTGTAATGAGGAAACCCATATCTAGAACATCTATACCTGTCAGAGGATATGTATCTTTTTGCTAAGAGGCAGGAGGTGATGGAAAGAATACTACACTAACTATACTAAAATGAATTAATGGATGAAAGACTTGTGGTCAAAAATAAGTCTTTTTAACATGTACACCAGAACTAATATTCATGCACACATATTTTTAATGATAAAACCCCCAAATGACAAATACTAATATATATATATATATATATATATATATATCTTTCCATTCATGCATGCATGAGTGTGTGTGTGTATATATATGTCATTGTCATCATCATCATCATTTAAAGCTCTTTTTATTTTTCATGTTGGCATTGGTGGAACAATTTGACAAGAACAGACAAGCTAGGTTCTGTGTCTGCTTTGGCATGGTTTTTACAGTTGGATGCCTTTCGTAACACCAACCACTTAATAGAGTGTACTAGGTGTTTTTCACATGGTACCAGCACCAGTGAGGTCACTAAATACCCACAAGGTAAGACCCCTCAACTGAGCAGAGGAATAAGACTGGAAGAATAAGAACTGATCAGAGGAATATAGACTGGAGGAATAAGAAACTAAGATAGAGGGAGAAGGGCAGGTATCTTGCTGAAGAGGTGAATGCATGGTTTGTCCACCTGGAAATTCAGAGAAAGAGAAAGATGTAAGGTCCAAGTATAACATGAATATGAGACAGGCTAGGACATATATATACAAATAGCAATGTTTATGACATTATACCAGTGCGCAGATGATTATGATAATGATGATAAAATGGCAATGATGGCACCACACACACACACACACACACACACATACACCAGACTTACCTTTGGGAAAACGCCGAGTAGAAAGTAATATCTCAGGTGATGTCATCATTCTCTTCGGTTGTGGTGTTGTTGCACCTGTTGTGCAACACATTGGCCTTGCTGTGGCTGCACGATATAGTTTCAGATTCCTACAATAACATATTTACTAATATTACAATTTTGGAAAAAAATTTTGTTTTTAAATATAACTTTGATCATTTATTTCATAGGTGCCATTATCCTCACAATCACCACAACTATATCAGTTCTTATCATTGTTATCAGAGTTATTTGTTCAGTCAGGAGATAAAGAAAGTGTAGAGTATTCACAATTTCAACCAGTTGGCAACACAAATCACAAATATGTGATTTGCACTGTCCATTTATATAGGACACCTTATCAGAGATCTCCTTACTAGAAGCTGAATGCAACCTTCCTTGTACACACACACATACACACACAAAATAAACCTTCCGGTGACTAGATTAGTGAATTAGTTAAGTGGCACTTGATAGGTCCAATTATTAGCAATGTGTGGTGTGTTGTTCTGAAGAATGAGATTAGAGCAGAATTGATTGGGTATACCAAAGAAGGAGAGATAAAGGAAAACAAATTAGAAGCAAACAAGTGAGAAAATTCGAAGAGGCTAGTAGGAAAGGTATCATGGCTAATGAGGAGAAAGGTCTTCAAAAATTTGTTCAATGTGAAGGAAAAAATTGGAGTTGTCAGAGCTAAAGTGTGTTCTTTTTATGCATGTAAAAATGAAAGTTTTTATCATCCAAGCTCTGTAGATGGGCTCAATTAACAAAAGCAACAAAGGCTCCATTAGGTCTTTGGCAAACCAAGATGAATACAAACTCAAGTATAGACAGATGTGTGCAGATTTCCAGTCACTGTTCAGGGCAATCACTGGTAGCTATGGACAAGTAAAGAACTTTAGTACTTATCTCAATGGCCTGTCACAGCTCTTGACAGAAGACATAAGGTACTATAGAAAGCCAGTAACAACAGCTGAGATATGGTTGGTGATAAGTAATTGTAAGAGGAGCAAATTGCTGATCACCTACTTTGGATGGTTTGCTCCTTGAACTTTATATATACATGCAAGAGGTGTTTACTGAGGTCTTAGTGGACATCTACAGCAACTGGCAGCAGAACAGAGGTATTTCCAGTTTTGTTAGCCAAGGACTGATAGCACAAGTGAGGATGTAAACAAAAGAAACATCATTAATTTCCAGTCGATAACTCTGCTGAATACAAAGTTTAAGACTTTGGCCTAGGAACTAGCAAAGTGGTTGGTGCTTAATGCCAGTACTGGGGTCAGGGAATGCACAGTCCTGAGTGAACCCAGCAAGGCCTATCCATGACAATCTCCACCTCATCTGACACAATGTCATACAGAATGGATAACAAACCTGACTTTGACAAACTTATCAAATTGCATCTATAAATAGCTTTCAATATGGGTGGCTTTATGCCAGGTGTTGAAAGGGTAAAATATGTTAAAGGCTTAAAGCCACCCACCTCCACTTTCCCCTTCCAAATACTTCTTCATAGTTGTGGGAGCTTTTTCCCTTTCCTCTGTTCTATTTTGTTTTGCAAATAGTAATTTGCAACCTCACTATTGCCAGTGCCACATAAAAGCACCCATTACACTCTATAAAGTGGTCGGTATTAGGAAGGGCATTCAACTGCAGAAACCATGCCAAAGATGACCCTGGAGCTTGACACAGCTCTGCAGCTCACCAGTACCCTTTCAAACCATCCAATCTATACCAGCATGGAAAGTGGACACTAAATGATGATGATGTTGATGATAACCATGCTATCTGTTTGCATATAAAACTTTTTCAATTCAACATGTAATTTTTGTCTTTTTTCCGCACAATCTGTTACTTTCATTTTCTTTCCGAGCAACACACACTCACTCTTTCTCTCTCTGTCTCTCACTCTCTCTCTCTCTCTGCTGCTCTCTTCTGACTTTATTCAATTGCATGATTATATAGGTTATTAATACTAAAATGTACAAATATATTTGTTGATGAAAAGTAATGCAGAGGAAATAAGTTATACAATCACATGAATTCAAAACTACAGTAAGTCTTCCAATGTGATTTGTACCAATCACTTAAAGTGGAAGGAAGTTGTGAAAAGGGAGACCTAAGAATACATGAGATGATTTCAAAATGCTGATCCTTATGAAGGAGATGATAGAAGACTGAGATATGTGGTGCATTGCAATACTCAAGAGACCTGCCCATCACAACAGAATTGAGATCCTAAAGTCAAGGTGCCACATAAAAATCATTGGTATTTATGCAGGTGCCATGTAAAAAGCAACCAGTTCACTCTGTAGAGTGGTTGGTGTTAGGAAATTAGGTTAAACATGTCAGAAAAATTACTCAAATTAGGAATCAAATGTGGAAATATTGTTAAATAATTTTCTTCTAGTCATTATAATAGAGGCTGACATAGTCAGTACCAATCTAGAGAAATGTGAAGCAATAAAAAGTGGGGAAAAACCAACCCACACAAGTTGGTAGGCTTGCACATAATCCTCTAGAAAGATGAGTCTATAATGCTGGGTCAAAGGACCCTTTAAGTTACTTGTTTAATCCAGATTTCCAAACAAAATATGTGATAAGATTATGTGCAGAGTGGCCAGCCTTACCTAAAAATGAGAGTAAGTGTATGTCATATTCAACTTGACTGTTGTTGCTTTGCTCCAGTTTATATTTGATCAGATTGGAGCATCTGCTTTTTTGCTTTTTGTGGAAGTAAACTAACTGTTTCACTGATGAGACAATCTACCTACTGATAACACCTGTGGAGAGCATTCTCTATACTACTATAATGATACACAGACATACTAAATCCGCAACATCTGCAGAGACTCCAGGACATTAAGCAGGTGTGACAGGCACCTTTTCCACTGAAGGTATCATTGACAGAGCCTCAGCCTAGCTTTACGTGAAGAACAAGGCAGGAAAGCTGGCATGGAGAATGTTGTTAGCTCTCTACCAGTCAGACAATACAGCTGGTAGAACTTCCACATTAGATTTCTATAGAGAACTTATCGTAAGGATTGATGATGATATTCTAGAGGAAACTCTGGATATCAATGACATCCAAATGGCTGGTCTGTTCTAAAGGAATTCCAGCTGAAAGATTTTGGATAATTACCAGAAATGTTAAGCCTATCAGTATTATCTGTTAATTAGGCAGAGATGCATGCAAAACAAACCATTCTATGTGCTTTTGTTCAGTGCCTGAGCCTTACTGACTTAGGGAGTTTTAATGAATAGCTATTATCATGTGCAGAACAGATCTAGCTAGTGGTTAGGTCTAGCATGTATGTTGCTCCATAGCAGTTTTCCTCTGTTTGGTAGCAATGATGAAAGTGAGTGAAAGGATATTTCCGCCTTCAGTCAAACCCTCATTGACTTCTTCAAGTTCTACTTGGAGAAGAAAGTAGGGGTGATGAGGGAGATACAGCTCTCCAGGAAATTAAAACCTCCCAAATTTTAAAAACCATGTGCTATTCTATCATGCCATTTCTCTTATTTCTTCCTTTCTGTCTCTCTTCTTCTCTCTGTCTTTTTCCTTCTTCCCCTCTTTTCTTCATTTGTAAGTTTTTTTTCTTCAGGTAAGTTTCTTTTTTTTTTTTTTTTTGCATAAATCCACACTTTATCAATAACTAGGTAACTAAATATTATTATTAATCCCTCTCATAATGCACTCACCTTGATAACTAGCACCATGGTGTCAGCTTCTCTATGAGGTTGCCTTTATAGAATCCTTATTTCTATGGATCCCCTATTTCCACACTTCATCTTAACTCCATGCTTACATAAACTTTCTTGCCCTTTAACATACACAAGGTTACTAAAACAAGGAACCACCATGTTAGTAATTTTTGTTGTAATTGTGACTGGGAGAAAAATGACAAATCAATAAAATATACAAACAGTTAGCTATGTGTGAGAACCCTCTGACTGTCGTGAAGCAGTCAATCGAACATTTTTTCCTTTCAGATGCAGTAGTCAGACACCAACCCACCATAACTGGAAACCCTCTTCATCTTATCAGTTCCAAAACTTTAGGGTTGCCACCATCAGCATCAGCAATATGAAATGTAGTCAGGAGAGACTGTGAAGATGCTAGAATGGATGTGACTAGATTTATGCAGTGGACAGAAAGTAACCTGGAGAGGGGCCCCAGCCACACTTCTCATGGACAAGGAACAAAAGTACAGATTCATCTGGATGGAGTAGGTATATTGTTTATAAAAAAAAAATGAATAAAGTAATTGAGATAGAGTATGTGATAGTTAACTGGGGTACTTACTTAGTACCAAGTAAACTCAACTACTGACAGATAAAATTGTTTTATTTAGTGACTCCGGTGACAGGACACAAATTGCCAATCTTTCAGCTATTTCTCCAATGAACTATGAAATTAAAGAGTTTAACTCCTCATCTCATGGCAGCTGAACTTATCAAACTCTTTGAAAACTCTATGGTTTTATTACTGCTGACACAAGCCATCACAAGTTTCTTCAAATTTTATCTTCTATCATATTGTCAATGATCCAAATGAAATCATTACAAGTAAAGGAACTGTGTTGTCTAATGATACGGAAATGTGTGAAACAGGAAATCAATAAAAGAAGATATCCTGTCCATTATATGACAGAGACAAGCTGGTTGTTGATTGGTGCTTAAGTCTTTAAGATGACCAAGTTCTTGATCAGCTTCTAAGCCCTCATTATAAATAGATGGAATTAATGAAGGATGCTGGGATGCTGGCAACTCTCTTCTCTAATTAAGCACTATTTAGCATGCAATTAAGTGGTGATGTCCACATGGGGTTATGGACTTAGTGTGTATGTATATGAGAAATTGAGTTATTGAGGTGTTTTCACACAATGCTGGATGGACACACATGAACACACATTCACATACCTACATGCACGCAAACATAGACAAATGAATACTTGTATATAGGCTTTCATACATACATACATACATGTACAAATGCATCTATACAATATGCATACACACACACACACACATTGGAACATGTCCAAACACAGGTCTGGCAATTTGTACTAAATCTTCTTATTGTCACTGTTCCAGTAGGTGGTGGAGCTGGTAGTGGTGTAGTGGAGTGTTGTGATGGCGGTAGTGCTATGATGTAGTCATGGTGTAGGTGATGGTGGTAAAGATAGCAGTGTGATGTGATGATCATTATTGCTATTTAACCCCAAGTCAACTTTGATGAAGCAGACCTATGATCAAAGTCATTCCAGCTGTGATCAACCTGCCTTTTTCTTATGTATAAGGAACCTAGACCATATTATCCAACATGGAGGCAGTGATGTCAAGCCAAGTGAAATTGTAGTCGTGGCCAATGCCAGCATCACGCAACTGATCTGTTAAAAGCACCCTTCAATCGTTGGGCAATATGCTGTGCTTGTGAATACCTGTCAAACAGAGTGAAATTGTAGTCATGACTGATGCCAGTGCTCTCTGACTGGCACCCATGTCAGTGGCATGTAAAAAGCATTGTTCGAGCGTTGGGCCTCATGGAGGTAGTGACAAATGACCATGACCCTCTTGGCGATATACCATGCTTGTGTTGACCAATCAAGCCAAGTGAGACTGTAGTCATGGCTAGTATCAGATCAATGGCTACCATGCTGGTGACATGTAAAAAACACTCACTACACTCTTGAAGGGGTTAGCATTAGGAAGGGCATCCAACTGTAGAAACCTTGCCAAATCAGATTAGAACCTGGTGCAGCCCCTCAGCTTACCAGTTCTCAGTCAAATTGTCCAACCCATATCAGCATGGAAAGCAGATGTTAAACGATGATGATGATGATGCCTTTTTTTTTTAGATAATTGGGTGTGATATAAGATAGATTTGGCTGCTCTTTCTTGCTGGTTTAGCAACCACATAAAAACTCTCATTGGTCATGATGGGGATGGTGTAGTTTTGTGATATTGATGGTTACTGGTGGTAGTGGGAGAGATGGTAATTTGGTGTATTGGTAATGTAGCAGGGTGGTGGTGATGGTGGTGGTGGTGGTGGTGCTGCTGCTGCTGGTGATGCTGGTGGTGTAGCACAGTTGCCATCGTTATCATCATCATTGCCTGGCAGATTTGCTTAATCTTATAACCACTATCATAGACATTGGTATGAAAGTATTAGTTGTAGCAGTATGGTGTTAAATGTAGTGTTTGTTAGTACTGGTAGATGGGGGAATGTGATGTTGGGTGTGGTTGTTGTCTAAACTCAAGTCAGCCATAATTAAACAAACTATGTAATTCCCGTGGTTTTTTTAAGAGTATGTAGGACTATATTTAATGTATCTTACCATTTTTGTAAAATGCTAGGGTATGATTTGAGGGAGATTTGGTTACTTTATTTCCTAGCAAGTAGAGGCTTCCTCACTGGGTGTGGTGATTTGCAATAAAATGGTGTTGCTGGTGCAGAATAGTATAATTTGTGGCAGTGTTTGGTGGTGGTGTTGGTGGTGGTCATGTGTGTTTGTTGTTATGCACTTCCAATCATTACTGGTCAATCAGATCCATGACATGTAATTAGTTTGGATAAATAGCAGAGTATGATCCACAGATTAAATGTTCCAAATTTATTGTCTAATTGAGAATCCACACAATAAACACTGCTTTTCTTCCACTGTCCAGTATGTTTTTGTATGTTTATTGGTATTGTAATTGTTTAGCTCCAGGTCAGCCCTGATTAAACAGATTTGTGATCAAAGTTACTCCAACTGTGACTAATCTATCTTGTATAAGAACTACATTATTTGATGTACTGCTTCTTAATAAAGTAGGGTGTAATTTGAAGGTTGCTATCTCTTACAGTTCATCCATGTAGAGGATCCCTCATTGCTGGTGGTCTTGGGGGTGATTGTGCTTAGTGTTTGGGGCTAGATTTGATGGAACATGCTTATAATGAAAGATATTCCACCTGTGACTCTACTGACTGTTTTAGTCATTGTGTATCTGGGACTACATTATCCAGTGTCTTACTTTTCAAGTGTTAGAGGAGTGATTTGAAGGATATTTGGCTGTTACTTCTAGCAGGTTGAGTGATCTCAAATAGGCTCCCACATTGGTCTTTTTTATGCATACAATTCATCTGCCTTTATTACTGATGCTATGCACTGCAACACAATGGTTGGAAACTAATCAGGTTAGTAATGTTGCTATTTTGCATTTCAACTGTCCTCAGAATTATAAAATAAACATCAGTCAGATATTTCAAGGTTGATTAAACTAACTTCTCTCCTTCCTCAAAACTTGTGGCCTTCCCCAATATTAGAAATCAGTATTATTGATGTCAACCTTCAAGATAGAAGAGAGTAAAAATGTCCAATAATAGAGGAACAGATGGAATGTCCTACAGTAAAAGGATAGATAAAAATATGCTATGAAATTGTCATTGTTAGAAGTTATTGCTATTTTTGATATCACCACCACCATTGTTATTACTATTACTATTGTTGTTGTTGTTGTTATTGGTTGTCAGTTTGAACAGACATTTTTTTTTTATCTTTCTTTCTGTTAGCTCCTAGGTTACAATTGCTTCCAAGTTTTCTATTTCAGAATTTGAATGTTTCTTGTTTATGCCACGTAAAAAGATTTTATAAAGCAAGTTTTTATATGATAGACGTTTGCCCAAAATACTTCCAATTTTTTTAACATTTTGGTTCTGCTTCATTTACAATGATGTTGAGCAAGAGAGGTAAATGAAAAACTTAATTCTGTCTCTGTGAAGCAGAATAACAAACTTGTTTTGCAAAAATTCTCTCATGTTTTAAATATGGGAAGTTTTACTTTTTCAGAAAACCAAAATATGGTTTTCAAATCTTCTGAGAACTTTTTTAGACATAACATGAACAACAACAACAATCCTTATACACACATACCGAAATAAATGTCATTGTCCATACATGGGATTTGTATTGCTAGGGCTGCCTCCATCATTGAAATGAACAATGGTTTGTCCAAAACAGACCAGTTGCAATGTTGTATTGAAAATAATTGTATCTCCCTGCCTGAAAATCAGGCAAGAAGAAAACTGATCTACCATTGCCTCACAAAAGGAGAGGGTGCTTTTTTAATACCTTCAAAAGAGCAATAAAAAGAAACACCAGTTGATGTCTGGGTTACTTTATAACATTTAGAGAAAGGAAAAGCCTATGATATTGTCTGTCTGATATTCAGGAATGAAAACAAAGCCTGAAGACCAGCTGAATTTGTGCACAAAACACATAAGCTCATGCCTCAGTTCATGGAGCAGCACAGTTCAAAGGTAACAGTCAGGGACATAGCAAATGATATTACTCCTTGGCTCATTGTTGTTTTTGTAAAGCAATATGGTGCAGGATTAGTAAGAAATGATATGTGGTTAGAAGGGATCAGCATAGATTTGCAAGTCCTTACAACCCCACAAGGCCATTCCAATGGTATGGCCTGTTGAGGGTGCAGAATCTTAAAAAATACAACTGACAATATAGACATAGCAGAAAGCTCAGTTGTTAGATTTGTAGCAGCAAATCTTCCTTGAAGGTTTTCTACCAAAAAGAACGGATTAACAGAAAGAAGGTTGAGCAGTGTTAGGAAGCTGCTGTTCCAGTAGCACCCCAATTTGTACCAACATTTACAGCTACAAGGATAGTTGAAAAATCTACTTTATTCTCCCATCTCAGAAGTTTAGAGAAGACAGAAGAAGCCACATTGTACTCAATCTCAGAATAGACAATGGTAAAGTCCTACTTCCGAACTGCATCACTCCATTCATTTGCCAAGATGGGAATCAAATGTAAGCCCAAAGTGGAATGGAAGATAGCAGGACAGAAACAGAAAAGGAAAAAGGAACAAAAACAAAAAAGACAATAGCTTTCTCAGAAAGCTTCTAGGAAACTGGAAGGTAAATCTGAACTCTGGAAGTGATACAGTTTCACAATTATGAGAAATAACAAGGGATAATTTGAGTTGTTTTATGAGCTGGGGACAATTCAGCCAAACTCTATGGTGATAGAGCAGAAATGCAGTAAGAACTGAAATATGGAGAAGCTCAAATATTGGTGAAGACTGCAAGAAAGATTTATGAACAATTTCATAGATGAACCAAGAGATGCTGAAAGGTATTTTCAGAGATCCCTGGAAATGCCTGGTTGAGTGAATGAAAATATAGGGTGTTCTGACTCAACCTAACAAATGGGTTCCGACCCATGAATATATGGGTAACCCTAAATGTTTTTACATCATTGTTACAATTATATCTTGATTTAATTATTGCATGTTTTATATTTATTCTGTTTTATTAAATTTTTAATCTGTCTATTGTTTAACATCTTTATCCTTCCCAATATTTTTATATATCCAGCTCTACACATATTGTAAATCTTATATTGTTTAATGTTCATCATATTTTATGTATTTCTTTTAGCCCTTGCAACTAATAAAAAAGGGTTGTTGCTGTTGTTAAGGCACTGAGCTGGCAGAGTTTTTAGCATTCTGGGCAAAATGCTTAGTGACATTTTGTCCATCTTTATGCTCTGAGTTCAAATTCTATTAAGGTGGACTTTGCTTTGATCACCAGGGTCAATGTAATCAATTTACCTCCTCCTCTGAAATTACTGGCCTTATTATTATTATTATTATTATTATTGAAGTTTTCCTTTTAAGTTCCAAATATACTGATGTCAACTTTCCCTTCCATAATTCAAGCACTAAAATAAGAACCAGTCATGTATTGGATAAATTCCATCGATTATGTCCTTCCTCTGGAAAATGTTGGCCTTTTCCCATTATAAGAAGTTATTATTAGTTGATTTTTATCAATGTTTTCTTTCTGGTTTCAAATTCCACCAGAATCAACTTTAACTCTTATCCATTCAGGTGGATAAACCAGGTTCCAAATAACTACACACTCTGCCTCCTCCTAACATATCACTTCCCCCTCTTCCCCTTTAGACTAACCAACTACACCTCTTCCTCCTCTTTTAAACCAATTGACAATACCACTTCTACATCAACCAGCTATACCTATTCCTTCATCTCCTCCTCTAAACTTATCAACTACACATCTTTCCCCTCTAGACTTAATCAAATATATCTCCTTCAACCCAATTAACTACCATATTTCTCGGTGTCGAAGATGCTACTTTTTTCCAAAAATAAGTCTTGAAAATCTACCATGCGTCCTGGAGGCCGAAGGTTGCATTTTCTATAGGCATATCCTAACCCCAAAGGAAAATTATCTATGCTAGACAGTAATCTGAAGCCCTGTATATGACCGCTCAGTGAAGTGTATAAATTATACTTTTTTAAAGTAGTAAATAAACAAAAGTATCATAAAAATTTTTTTAAATATATGCAATCACAAAAATTCATTCCCGTATGAGCAGTGTAAGACAAGGTAACGGACGAGTAATATTTTACATGTGTATCTATATTGCTGGTATTATCACTCTCTTCAAACAACCTGACTTTAAGGGAACATTATTAAGTGACGAAAGAAGTAAAACTACACTATATTAAAAGGATTTACAAGCGAATATTAATAACAAAACTATCATAATCACTTATTCACTCTCTGTGATGAAATGTGTTGTGTTCAGACTGCATCATAAGCTTCCTCCTTGATCTCTGAAGCCATGGTCTTAACCAGTTCAAACCTGGACCTACTAATGTTAGGAGTGATCCGCAACTTCAGAAGATTTTACTTAAAATTTTTAGCATAACTATTATTATGGCAACCTCAAGCAAAATATATTCTTACACAGTCAGCTAAAAGTTACAAGTGATTGAATATGCCAAACAGTATGACAACAGGAGTGCAGAGAGGCATTTTGGAGCACCACCAACTGAGAAAATGATCTACTACTGGAAGAAACAAGAGGACCTGTTGAAGCCTGCATCAAGACTTAAACGTAACCTTCATCAGACTGCAACTAAGTGGCCAGAACTGGAGCAAAAGATGAAGGAGTGGATAGTTGCAGAGAGAAATTTGAGTCTTGCAGTATCAATAAAAATGATTAGCAACATGAGTTCTGAATGATTTTCGTGGCACATCAAGCTGGCATTACAGATTTATGAAGAGGCACGCATGGACTGGCAATGAGAATGAAAATAAGAATAGCACAAAACATGCCTGGAGATTATCATAACGAAATAATCGAATTTCACAGGTTCATAATCAGTGCAAGAAAAGAAACTGATTACAAACTGGGCTGAACAGTGAATAGACGAACTGGAGTATTGTAGTGCAGGAGTGGATCCAGAAATTTCTGGTAGGGGGTGGATCTGAGATCTGATTCATTGCAATTGATCAATGAAATTACAGTGTAAAATGTTCAGATACTGAAAAAATTAATTTTTATACTGAAATCTTCAAGAATTGCTTGTTTTGATACAAAAATATGCTTTTCATCATGCATATTTAAACAAAACAAATTTGAAAAGTTTCTTGGTTGGTGTGGGGATGCATCCCCCTCCCCCACCTCTGAATCCATTCCTGTCGAAGTGTAGTTTCAGCATTACAGTGGGTACATATAAACTTTGAAGGTAAACTTACCATACCGTGTCACTGTACTGACGGTCCCACAAAACAAATTGGCGAGGTAGGTGAGTGCTGCCTTTTGTTAGTTTTACAGATGCAAGTGTGGGGGATCACAATGGGAGACAGTCATGATTAGCCAGCATAAGGAATAGTGCAAATAAGTGTTAGATGAACAACCAAAATAAATGCTAGGAACATTTTAAGTGATGTGCTAGAGGTTACAGTGATGTCTTTTTTTTTTCTTACATCTGTAAAGGTAACAAGACCTGAAGTGCTGGGACCTTATTTTTATATCTATTGTTTGTTTTTTTTTAATTTTTGGTTATCAAAATTAGGATGCATCCTCAAGGACAAAGCATCTTCAATGCCAGGAAATACGGTATATACATTTTGCCATCTCTGACATTTTGTTGAGCATTAGTGTTGTAAACAAGAGACTGTAAGTTCAATCTTTGCAAGTACTTATGAATATCTCTACCTCTACGAAATTAATCAATCAAACTCCAACAATAGGCTAGTTAACTATACTATCTTTACTAAATCATTTAACTACACCATCTTCCCAAGACCATTCAACTACAAGCCTTCCTCTACTCCAGGCATGAGCAACCTTTATTCTTCTGTCAGCAAGCCTTGTGAGATTTTACTCAACATAAATCATACCACACCTTTAAAAGAATAACTTAACAAACATCACAAGTAGGAAAGAATATTATGTATCCCATTTCTATAACAGGTGTACCTAAGTGTTGTAAAAGGCGGCTAAAAGTGTTGGTGACAGGAAAAACAATAGTGCTTTGGAAAACCAGCCAACCCATACCAGCATGGAAAAGTGGGCATAAAACACCAATTACCATGCTGCCACCAGCAATAATGCCACCACTACTGTTGCTGCTGCTGCTGATGACCATAACAACGATGATGATGGTGATGATAATGTATCTAATACGGAGTGCTCCCAAAAACTGTGCTAAACAAATCATAAGACACTGACAGAGAATGTATGGGTTAATGAGAAAGAGAAAAAGAAATTAAATTACTTAAATGAACAGAATTGACTTAAATATTATGTTAGATAATATTATTTTACTGATATAATCACAATATTACAAGGACCATACAAAAATCATGAAAGTCCACATGCTGCCCAAGAATTAACTGCAGGTTTCTAGTGCCTGCTCTCAACAAATTGACAACCCCATCTTCACTTTCAGTTGAGTAAAACAATCAACTGTACTCCCATTCAAAACCAATCAACTAAACTTCTTCCATAAATTATTTAGCCACACTCCTTTCCCAAACTCATCATTTATATTCCTTATCTAGAAATTTGTACCATGTGCAAATATGAAAATATTTTTTGCTTTTTCCTAAGGTAGAAGACAATTTCTAGGAGTAAGAGATCAAATTAGGTGTGGGTAGCTTTATCAAAAGCTAAATAGCCAGTGGAATGGTCAGTATTTTGCATCCTTTTACTGTATTCTGTCCATGGCTAAACACCGAGCTTTCATCATCATAATCCATTTAGCAGTAGGAAAGTTGTAAAATCAACATACTAACATTGACTGTACCATCACCACCAACAACACTTCAGAACATTACTTATACCTCCTTGTGCTGAGGGAGCTTCTGCATAGTTGCTTGACCATCTAAAAATAGCAGCAAAATTCTCTTCTGAAAATAGGATGGGAAGGTCATGGCTGGAATGCTTTACTCATAGATTTGTTTGCTCAGAGCTGACCTGAAAAAAAGCACTTTGCTTCTCTTTCCACTTTATAATCACTATAACATCTTCACCACTACCACCACCTAACCATTCCTGTTACTGCCAACACTTCACCACTACTAACACCTGAGCTACAACACTGGTTCTACATCACATTACCACAATATTTTTATTACACTGTCACAATTACTGTACCACCACCACTACCATGCCAATACTACCATCACCATCTTACCAATGAAGCTTATAACAACCAGTAAAGGATAGAAAAGTCATGTCCTTTATATTATTATTATCTCATAACATAATTGAATAATTAATTAATGTCTTATAATAACAGTTAATTAGTACAGTGAGCAATAAAAATCTAATTTAATAATACAATCATGACATATTTAACAAACAGCACAATTTAATGTCCACTTTTAATGAATTCACAACACAGTTTACTACCATCAGTGTAATTCTTGCAACTGATGCCATTGGTGCCACTGCAGAGAAGCAAAAATCCAAACTTATGTATATATATATATATATATATATATATATATAATATGTGTCTTTCTTCTCTCTCTCTCTCTCTCTCTCTCTATGCAACTATCAATCTTTTTATTTTTGGTTGTATCTTCCCTCCATCTCTTCCAGTTAAAAGAGTCTCAGGTAATCAAAACTGGTAATCAATATATCACCCTCACACAAAACCCATCCCATGCACCCTCACTCCTATACTACATCTTCCAACTGATACTACACAAAACCTTTGCCTAATTATTTCTCTCACAAACTGAAACTCTCACTGTTTTATTTATGATTGCCCCATCTTACAAACACCAGCTCATTTTGTATGTTTTTTGAAAAATAATTAGAGGAGTGAGAGGGAGAGTGCTCACATAAACTTTGTTAGCCTTTGCAGACTTGTGAGATTGATCCAAATGATATTCCAGTCAAAGTGCATGGAAGAAAATGTATGGGCAGATGGAAATTCTAGTGGAGTTATAATCTGGAAAAGAAGGGCTAAACAAAGTGTCTTGAGCTGAATCTGGAAGATGAGACACTGTAAAGGTGATAGGAAGAAGAAAGCAGTGGAGAAGTCTAATATAGAAATAACTAGTTCAGAAAAAGTGAGATTATTATAGTTGCAAGAGAATATATGTTTACAAGATTTGAATTACAAGATAATTTACAAAGCATTATTATAAAAAAAGTGTAAGTAAATAATTGCTATTACCTGTTTATAATTGCTACATCACGAGAATCACAAGGGTTTGAACTTTCAACTGATGAGTTTAGTGAGGATGTTGGAGATAGCCGTAAATAACAACTGACATTAGCTGGTGGTACATTCTCTTGATATGTGATGATGTCTAAAACATTTGGGATGTTTTTGGAGTTTGACTGCAAAGGTCGATTACTGTCTTCCATCCAAGCCTGTGGAAATACCATTATGATGTGTGTTGTTCTAAAAAAATCTGAATAATTCTGTTTTTTAGTATATATACATTCTCAGATATACATATGTTCTATATATAAAATTTATTAATGAGGATAGAAATTGATATTAATCAATTAAAACCAGTGGTCTAGCATATTAAAAAAATCCGAAGATCAAAATTATATTACATACAAAAATAAGAGGAATGACCAGCAAAAGTGGACTCCTATATGCTAGAAATAGATGCCGAATCATCTAACCACGAAAAAAAAAAAATGTTCTCAGTAAAAATTCAGCAACAAAACAGACTGTAAAAGGACAAGACAAATGAAAAAATACTAAATAAAAAAAAACGATTAACCTACGTACCATGGTTTCACCTGTTAAAAATTACATAAGTAAATATCTGCAGGATCGTCAGCGTAGTCTGTCGATTCGCAATGCAATTTCCAGAACTAGACACAAGACGTCCACACGAAAGGGAGCACGTGTAGAGTTCTACAAATTACATTCAGTGTATCATTTCAAATGTCTTCAATCTGGCGCGCTAAGTCCGGAAATAATTTTGCAGTTAATAAATTTTTGCAGCTAATTTACCGGTTTGAGAACACTATTGTATAAAATTTATTAATGAGGGTAGAAATTGATATTAATCAATTAAAACCAGTGGTTTACACGTGCTCCTTTTCGTGTGGATGCCTTATGTCTAGTTCTGGAAATTGCATTGCAAATCGACGGACTACGCTGACGATCCTGCAGATATTTACTTATGTAAATTTTAACAGGTGAAACCATGGTACGTAGGTTAATCGTTTTTTTATTTAGTATTTTTCATTTGTCTTGCCCTTTTACAGTCTGTTGTGTCGCTGAATTTTTACTGAGAACATATATTTTTTTTCATGGTTAGATGATTCGGCATCTATTTCTAGCATATAGGAGTCCACTTTTGCTGGTCATTCCTCTTGTTTTTGGATGTTCTATATGTGTGTGTGTGTGTGTGTGTAATATTAATGGTTTCTTATTATGAAACCAATAGATTTTACACAGGGCTGCAAGAAGTGCTCAGAAAAATTGAGACAAGAGTAAAATATTAGTTATAGAATAAAAACGCTGGGTTAACGACTCAACATATCACACCCCCTCCATGAACATATATAAGATATACAACATAATCCGTCAAACATAAGGAATAGGAGGATATAACGTAAGAAAAATAACGTAAAAAGAAATAATAAATAAAAGAATAAGAAATATATAAGTAAGAGGCAAGAAATAGAATATATAGTATGAAATTTAATACACAAATATATTATACCAACCGATAACATACAAATGAAAAAAATTGAGTTAAAGGTATAACATAATACACATATATATATCATTTCATAGAAGTTAAAAATAATACGATAAAAAATTTCAAATATATGATATAATATAGGTCGATATAAAAAATAAATAAAATAGAATAAAGAAATGAGGTACCATAAAGTAGTCCATCGGTTAAAAATCAAGGAAAGAAATAAATTAACACCATTTAGAGTTAAAACACAAAGTTCTACATCTCCCTCGGGCACATTTTACAACTCAAAACCAGTAGACATCAATAGGCAAGTCTGCACCAGTTAGAGTGAATAACAGGCACCCAGCAGGTAAAACATGTAAAATTTAATTCCGCTCACCATATCCAAAAGTTCACAACACATGGGTCAAAAATACAAATACAGCACCCAGCAGGTATCAATCAGTAAAATCAATTTCACGAAAACCATGTACAACACCTATGGCCATTTCCTGGGTACACCACTGTATTCCAAACACAATAGAGTGCAAACTGGTGATGATCCTCTCGTCAGGGTAAACTTACATACAAATGTCAAGACATGCGATTTCTTTATTAAAAAAAAAAAATTTTTATATATATGAGTAAATTTATATAGTCAATATGGACCAGCCTTAGACAAGCCTATGCAAATAATGGAAAGATTTAAGAAAAAAAAAAAATGGAAAGATTTAAGAAAAAAAAAATTGCTATTTTAGAATCGTCAAACAGGCTGCAGTATCAAAACCAATCTTCGAGGTTTCAAATCACCCTAACACAAACTATTACACTTGTTATTATCTATTGTTTTTATATTTATTTTTATTTCTATACAGTTTCAAGAAAGTGGAGGAAAACTTATGGTTGCAGAAGGGGATTACTTCGGTGAACTTATTTAAGGTTTTTGATCCAAAAGACCTGAGTATCGCAAGGGATTCCCTAATACATAAGGAACACTTACTAATATTTGCCTTAAAGTAGGGGGCTCTCGATAAGTTCACCGAAGTAATCCCCTTCTGCAACCATAAGTTTTCCTCCACCTTCTTGAAACTGTATAGAAATAAAAATAAATATAAAAACAATAGATAATAACAAGTGTAATAGTTTCCGTTAGGGTGATTTGAAACCTCGAAGATTGGTTTTGATACTGCAGCCTGTTTGACTATTCTAAAATAGCAATTTTTTTTTTCTTAAATCTTTCCATTTTTTTTTTTTTCTTAAATCTTTCCATTTTTTTTTTTTTCTTAAATCTTTCCATTTTTTTTTTTTTCTTAAATCTTTCCATTATTTGCATAGGCTTGTCTAAGGCTGGTCCATATTGACTATATAAATTTACTCTTATACAAAACTTTTTTTTTTTTTTTAATAATGAAATCGCATGTCGTGACATTTGTATGTAAGTTTACCCTAACGAGAGGGTCATCACCAGTTTGCACTCTATTATGTTTGGAATACAGTGGTGTACCCAGGAAATGGCCATAGATGTTGTACATGGTTTTCGTGAAATTGATTTTACTGATTGATACCTGCTGGGTGCTGTATTTGTATTTTTGACCCATGTGTTGTGAACTTTTGGACATGGTGAGCGGAATTAAATTTTACATGTTTTACCTGCTGGGTGCCTGTTATTCACTCTTATATATGCCTAACTGGTGCAGACTTACCTATTGATGTCTACTGGTTTTGAGTTGTAAAATGTGCCCAAAGGAGATGTAGAACTTTGTGTTTTAACTGTAAATGGTGTTAATTCATTTCTTTCCTTGATTTTTAACCAATGGACTACTTTATGGTACCTCATTTCTTTATTCTATTTTATTTATTTTTTATATCGACCTATATTATATCATATATTTGAAATTTTTAATCGTATTATTTTTAACTTCTATGAAATGATATATATATGTGTATTATGTTATACCTTTAACTCAATTTTTTTCATTTGTATGTTATCGGTTGGTATAATATATTTGTGTATAAAATTTTATACTATATGTTCTATTTCTTGCCTCTTACTTTTTATATATTTCTTATTTTTTTATTTATTATTTCTTTTTACGCTATTTTTCTTACGTTATATCCTCCTATTCCTTATGTTTGACGGATTATGTTGTATATCTTATATATGTTCATGGAAGGGGTGTGATATGTTGAGTCGTTAACCCAGCGTTTTTATTCTATAACTAATATTATATATATATATATATATATATTTATACATACATACATATAATTAAGTGGAGAATAGAGAAACAAGCACAAGAAGAAGCAAGAAAGACTATTAACACAACTTCAACTAAAATGTAAGACTAACTTTACCTAACTCTATTCTTATACCACTATATGCATTACTATATCCACTAACTGTTACTCCTGCATCTCTCACACCATGAACTTTAACATACTTCTCAACATTCTGAAGAGATCTACCAAACCATTTGGCACATCGAAACGATCATAAATAACTCATTATATAATCTCCACATAATTAAATCAATGGCTAACTAGCCCCTGGTTGCTTAGATACTTCAGACTACCCCTGAAATACTGAAGCAATCCTATCATATACCTATATACACACACACACACACACACACACACACACACACACACACACACACACACACACACACACATATATATATACACACACATACATGCACACACATGTACATATACATTCATTCATACATACATGCATGTGTATATAAAATTTTTTGTCTTAAAACCCACACTTTTTTTTAGTATTCCAGAATAACATTTATTATATTCTCTGCCACAGTAAATAAACTGACACGTTCTGCAGTGAAATATTCTCATGTATTTACAATCAAATCTACACCACCTATCCATTATTAATTACCAAACTGTCTTGTGACAAAACAACTTAATTGGATCCTGTTTCAATATTTCTCCACCAAAATTACTTCTAAGCTGTTCACATGTGCAGGTACTGACATACGTGTTCCTTTTGTGCACAGGTTGCATAATATATGCCACTTGCACTCAAGATAAATTTCAGTATACACAAAGAAATCAAATACAATGCACACATTGAAGTACTGTTTGCATGTGTGTGGCAGAATGACTGTTACACAATTAAACATCCCTGAAGTTCATTTCCTCGCTGGCAAAAATTCAATCACCTAAGTGCTTCAGCTATTGTCTCACAGACATGTATCTTCTGCCTGAATGGGCAAGAGAATGCTCCTTTGTCCATATTCACTTAATCTACTAGTCTATATTTCTTCCATCACCTTTACTGTGAGCTGTCACAAGGTTAGATGAGGTCAGCAAGGATGGCAGAGATTATACAAAACCTTCGTTTATCTGATTGTCCAATGAATACCTTACCGAACTTTTCTTTTATAGATAGTAACGGCCTAATTTTCCCTGTTCCTACCTTGTTATTCATGCAGATACTGACCTACATCAATTTCATCAGTCTGGGAAGGTCTGCAAAAGGTGTAGATGCTACCCTTCATTAATAGAATCATAAGTGCATTGTATGAAATGTCTTCCAGTATTTATTCTGGCTCTCTGAATTCTAAGTTCAAATCCTGATATGGTCAGCTTAACCTTTCATCTTTCCTGGATTGACAAATAAGATACCAGTACTGTGAACTGGTTGAATCATTAGAATACTGAAGAAGCTGTTTTGAGGTATTTGTTCTGGCTCTTGAATTCTGAGTTCAAATCCTATGATGGCCTACTTTGGTGATAGACTTAAATCATCCCTTGGTTTAACATGACTATCTAGTACTTGGGTGCATTTAACAGAGTTTGTTCTTGTGTATGCATTTAGAATAGGCCTCTGGTTTTAGGATACTGTCATCTCTTTCTCCCACTATCTCAGAGACCCCAAAAGGGTCATAAGGCACTGCCCTTCCTCTTCACTAAGCAATAAAAAAAGCTTATATATATAAAAAATAATCATAGGGGCCAGTGTTTTTAAAACAACCTATTATACTCTACAATCATACATAGTTTTAAAAATGCTATACAGTTTTTCATATCTTGTGATACACAACAAAGACAAGATGTGTAACTGGTTTAGATATTTGACTATCTGTTCATGAGTTCAAATTCATTTCAATTCAAATTCACTGGACAGAATGAAGGAAATGTATTGAAAGGAATAATATTCATCATTGTCGTTTAATGTCCGCTTTCCATTTATAATAGAAGTCTTCTGGCCACAAATTTTGTATATGGAAGTAATCAATTATGGTGAAGGCATGTAGTTAATTTGATGTATGATGTTGACAGTTTTGAGATAGTAGCATAGCTAATTTTGGCAGAGTGGGGTAGGATGTGCTCAAACCCAGGATATTGTGTTCTTAATTTTATCACCCTCCCCATTCCCAGAAGGATTAAAAACAAAGGAAAGCTAAGAATGTGAAGTGATGTAACTAAGTATTATTAGGTCTTTTACCTAATGCTCAAGTGATTTTACCATCACCATTTTAGAAATAAAATCTTTTGAAATATACGATAGTTGTGATTCTACCAGAATTGTCCTTCATTGGATAGTTTTCATTCCATATGCAGACTCTGGAAGGTGTTCTTGGAAGAAAAACTCCAAGGGAGAGAGAAGGATGCAGTGAAGTCAGATCTTAAGATGTGTTTTACAAATGAAATGACAAAAAAATCAAAAATGAGTGGTAATAAGCTGTGTAGCAGGATCAGTCAGTCCATAGGAACAGATGCTAAAAAACTAAGGAAGACGAAAAGGAGGATAGTTGTCAGTAGGGGAAGTGGCGTGATGTCCATGATCATGATAATAACAATGATGTTTGTGATGGATAGTGAAAGGAATTTATAGATCACCTGCCAAACATTTCACACACACACACAAAACATACTTCATTACACTATAAGAATATATGATACCAGCCTATAACACATCTCACTACATCCACCACACTAATCCACACAACACACATATCACACACATCACACGCTCACATTGCAGGAGACATATGCACTAACTGCACACTACACCAGACTGCACCCTGTCACATCACACCAAACCACATCACACTACATTGTTTCAAACAAGATCACACACAGTCACAACACACTCAGCCTAGACTATCTCTGAAATAGGTGGTTGCTATGGTAACTGGTCATTAGCCTAAGATTTCATATCTTAGCAAGAAAGGAAGTGTGTGTGTTTGTATCTGTGCGTACATGGGGGGGGGGGGGTAAGAGAAGGAGAGAAAAGCCACAGAAAAGCAGTGAGAGAGAGAAACAGCAGAGATTGAACAACATGAAGTATACATCAACTTTAGATCTTTTCATAACAGATTCAAAACATCTGTAAAGAAGAGAGATAAAAGCTGCAACAGGTCCACTGTGGCATTCAGCCATTTTATTTATAATCAATGAAGTAACAAATACAAGTGCAGGTCTTCCCTAGAAAACATCTCAAGACCAGATAGTTTCAATCACTGAGTCACAGCACACTTGTATGCTGCATAAGGTGTTGATGTGTCACAAGTTTTTGAGACAAGTTATTTAGAGAAGTTGTGAGCTTTTAATGCACTGTACATATGCAGTCTATGTGCACATTTCTCTTTTAAAACAATTATGTTGTGAGATGAAACTAACTAGCAGCAAAAGTCACTGAGATCATTTTCTCTTGTTAGAAAAAAAAAACACTGCATTCTACATTTAAGAACTGAATAATTCTTCAGTTAAAATTTGATAGCCCTTAAATATATTTATGAAAGAAAGAGAGAAAGAGAGAAAGAGAAAGAGAGGAAATTAATATGTTACTAAAAGCAATATTAATGCAGATAGAACAATAAATACCAAAATAATTATAAAGATAATGTTACCTTAGAAATATTTATCAGTCCTAATATTTTGAGTTAATTCTTTTCAAAGCTTTAATAAACAAGAGAGATTAAATTGCTTGTCCATTTTGTTGCCATGACAGATCCTTGTGTGAAATTAAAGAACTACCAAGGTAGAATTTTAGGCTCGCTGTTTACATTCCACAGTCAAAGTGACAGGGTGAGGTAATGCATGTGTGAGGAGGAAATGGGTCGAGTATTGTGAGTCATTGTATTCATAGTGTCCACTAATTCAATTTAAGCCAGTTGTCAAGCACTAGATTGCATTTCTTTGATCAAAATAGTTTCTTTCATCCATAGATTACTAATATTGATTTCAATTTTGGCACAAGGCCAGTAATTTGGGGGTAGGGAGTAAGTCGATTATATCAACCCCAGTATTCAACTGGTACTTATTTTATCAACCCAGAAAGGATGAAAGGCAAAACTGACCTTAACAGAATTTGAACTCAGAGCGTAAAGACATACAAAATGCTGTTAGGCATTTTGCCTTGCATGCTAACAGTTCTGCCAGCTTGCCACCCTATAGATTATTAATATTAAAATCTATAATAGCCCTCCAGGCAATAACAGAGCAATTCAAGACAGGATGCCCCTGGGAGTTCCTCTATGCTGATGATCTTGCACTAATAGCTGAGTCACTACCAGAAATAGAGAAGTTTCAGGTATGGAAGCAAGGCCTAGAATTGAAGGGCCTTAGAGTCAATCTAGCAAAAACCAAAAGTCTTAGTAAATAGGAAGGCAGACAAATCACAATTCCCTTCAGGTAGATGGCCCTGCTTAATCTGTAGAAAAGGCATTGGTAGAAACTCCATAAGATATACCCAGTGTAAACTATGGATACATGAGGTGCAGCAATATCAAAGGAAGGTTAACTGGGAAGATAGTTTTGTGTGTGGCAAATGCACAAGGGCAATAAACACTGAAAATATGCAAAAAACAGCCTCCATCACATGCCGGGAGAAAAACTAGAAGTAGTTGATAGCTTCCATTACCTAGGTGACCAAGTCAGTAGTGGGGGTGGATGTTCTGAGAGTGTAGCTGCTAGAATAAGAATAGCCTGGGCAAAGTTCAGAGAGTTCCTACTCTTGCTGGTAACAAAGGGCTTCTCACTCAGAGTGAAAGGTAGACTGTATGATGCATGTGTGCAAACAGCCATGCTACATGGCAGTGAGACATGGGCTGTGACTGCTGAGGACATGTGTAGGCTTGAAAGAAATGAAGCTAGTATGATTTGCTGGAGGTGTAATATCTAAGAGAAAAGTTGGACATAGGAAGCATCAGATGTGGTGTGCAAGAGAGATAACTGCGCTGGTATGCTCATGTGTTGCGTATGGATGAGGACAGCTGTGTGAAAAAGTGTCACACCCTAGCAGTAGTGGGATCCTGTGGAAGAGGTACACCCAGGAAGACCTGGGATAAGGTGGTGAAGCATGACCTTTGAACATTGGGCCTCATGGAGGCAATGACGAGTGATTGAGACCTTTGGAGATATGCTGTGATTGAGAAGACCCAGCAAGCCAAGTGAGACCATAACCATGGCCTATGCCAGTGTAGCGTAACCGCCCCATTTAAGAGTACCCTTCAATCAGTGGGCAATGAACTGTGCTTGAGAAAACCTGTTGAGTCAAGTCAAGTCATTGCCATGGCCAACGCCAGTACTACCTGACTGCCACCCATGCTGGTGGTATGTATAAAGCACCATTTAAGTATGGTCGATGCCAGTGCCGCCAGACTGGTTCCTGTGCTGGTGGCAAATAAAAAGCACTATATGAGCATGGTCGATGCCAGTGCCATTTGACTGGCTCCTATGCTGGTGGCACGTAAAAACCACCCACTACACTCTCGGAGTGGTTGACGTTAGGAAAGGCATCCAGCTGTAGAAACCTAGCCAGATCAGATTGAAGCCTGGTGAAGCCTCCTGGCTTGTCAGTCCTCAGTCAAATCGTCCAACCCATGCCAGCATGGAAAGTAGACGTCAAACGATGATGATGATAAATTGTAGCAGCTATGACCTTGTTCACATTCTACCAGCCACTCTATTCCTGGAGCTAAACTTAAAACAAGATCCCCTACCTTTAGCTTAGGAGTCCTGTGCAAGATTTCCAGGCTCCTCTCTCAGATCCTAAAACCTATACTCTGAATCTTCCCTAAAGATTCCCATCTGAAGTTCTGATGAAGTTATCCAAAGGGTCCATCAAGTCAAACCCAAATTCAGATCATGAGTGTTCAACAGTATAATATTTAGTTTATACACTGAACTTAAAAAGCCTGTCCTTTATGCTGGCATAGGGTGGACACTTTGACAAGATCTGATGATCCAGAGAACTGTGTTGAGCTCCAATGTCTCTTTTGGCATAGTTTCTATGGCCAGACGCCCTTTCATATCCCATCCATTTTACAGAATGATCTTTACTCCTTCTCTTGATGCAGTCCTCAAACCCAACAGATCATTTCAAAGCGCATCCAAACCATGCCAGCTGGAACAACATTTAAATGATGATGGTGATGTATGTGTGTGTGTGTATAGACACACACACACATACATATAAATACACATGTATATACATATGTGTGTATGTGTGCGTATATATATACTATATATATATATATATATATATATATATATATATATATATATACACACACACACACACACACATGCACATTATATATGTGTGTATTTATAAATACAAAAACATACACATATATACATACATGTATGATCCTGTTCAGCATGATTCTAGCAAGTATCTTACTAGGGATAATTTCGAAAGGAAATGAAAAATAAAAACTTTTACCAATCTATATTCTGTACCATGGTTTCAAGTCAATTTTAGTAAGATAAAGATTATATCTTACAAGGTCGGACTATCGTCAGCAGAAATGACCAGACAACATATGAAGCACGAGTCAATACGCAGCATGGTTCGTGTTCCTATGTCTAATTTTTCAAAATATACCGCGTATTTGCGGTTTACCTAATCGGCAGCAAATACAAAAATGCAAAAATGCCGAAATTCCTTCAGAAAATCATCCAAAAAGAATTTTATCATTATTAATAAATTACAGGGTAGCAAAAAAATTTTAGAAATTTTATTTACCTCCTTTCGAAATTATCCCTAATTTTTGTGGTATGTAGTCTTTTGCTGCTATTTCTAGCGAGTAGATGTCCTATTATAGGCATCTCTGCATTTTAAATGAATAATACATAGTCTATTGACTGTTTTTTTACTCTCGCTAGACCACTGGTGGTAAATAAAATTTCTAAAATTTTTTTGCTACCCTGTAATTTATTAATAATGATAAAATTCTTTTTGGATGATTTTCTGAAGGAATTTCGGCATTTTTGCATTTTTGTATTTGCTGCCGATTAGGTAAACCGCAAATACGCGGTATATTTTGAAAAATTAGACATAGGAACACGAACCATGCTGCGTATTGACTCGTGCTTCATATGTTGTCTGGTCATTTCTGCTGACGATAGTCCGACCTTGTAAGATATAATCTTTATCTTACTAAAATTGACTTGAAACCATGGTACAGAATATAGATTGGTAAAAGTTTTTATTTTTCATTTCCTTTCGAAATTATCCCTAATTTTTGTGGTATGTAGTCTTTTGCTGCTATTTCTAGCGAGTAGATGTCCTATTATAGGCATCTCTGCATTTTAAAAGAAATATATATTTATATATATATATATATATATATATATATATATATATATCAGAGTAAGCACATGAATGTGAAACAAGGTGGAAAAATAGTACTTGAATACCAGAGGTAGAGTAATATGCTTTATTAAAAAGCAGCAAGAATATCACAAAAACTGTTACTCAGAATCTCACATTCCTGTTCGTTGGACAGTTTTGTTTAGAATGGAACAAAAATAAGGTTATAAGCAAATATATACAATTAACTTAATAGATACACACTTGAAAATGTTTTTGTTTCATTGGTCCTTTCAATTAACAGTCTTTACAGTGACCAGTTGCATGCAATGAACAAATTGTGGTATAAAATCATCTTATTATAAAATTGAAGAAAACCTTAAATCAAAAATAGTTTATAAAGAAGGACAGAGCCTGAATACCCAGGGTAAATAATTATTTGTAAAATATTAATCAATTAATACATTAAAAGTTATATCTGTTTAAAAAAATTTTCATGTTGGATTACATATACATTTAGCAGTATATGCACATACCAAGCCATCTATAATATCCATATATACACTAAACATACAGACATATGTACATAGCTATATACATATACAGACATATATAGGCAAGACATAAATATATATATATATATATATATATTTATGCACACACACGCATGTGCACAAAATTTCCTGGCGCATGCTTACACAAGTTAGTTGTTACAGGCAAAAGAAAGACAAAGAAAAAATCAGAAAATATTAAGTATGGGATGGGGGTGGGGTGAAAAAACAGTGGAAAAGAAGAAAATGAAATAAAAGAAACAGAAACAGAAAATTAGAGAGAGAAAGGGAAAAATAGATAGGGGCAGAGAGTGCTACATCATGTCATTCGAAAGTATCTAAGGACGATTAGATATTTTGGATAGCATGCACAACGAATACATAAAAATGCACACATAAAATTACATGTATATCTACATAAGTACAAACACACATAGAGATATACACACACAGAGATGCGCATACAAATATACAAAAAGATGTATGCAAATACGTGCCCACATATATAAAAGTATACATACATATACATACACATTTATGTGTATGCATATATATATGTATTGGTTTGGTGCATAATTATTGCAACTTTTTTTCCAACAAATTTAATTCAACAAAAACAATAACATGTAACAAAAACATCTTTAAATGATTATTCCAGAGCATATTCACCATCTACTTCAATTACAGCTTCCCATTTGCTTGGCAGAAGGTCATTTAAAGATGTCTTTGTTAAATATTGTTATTGTTTTTGTTGAATAAAATTTGTTGAATAAATGCCACAATAATTATGCACCAACCCAATGTATAAATATACACACACACACACACATGTATGTATATATATATACACACACACACACACACACATACACACTGACATATGTATATGCACACACATATACATACATACCTACAATACATACATACACAAAATGATATAGAAATATCTTCACATCAAGATAAGTATATACATCATAATATATATATGCAAACAATTTTTAAAAAACTGGGTGGTGTATATAATATTAAAATGTAAAAATAAGGAAATTGTACATTAATTTGATAAAACATAATTAAATACGTGAGTAAACAATAAAAAATAAAAAACCCGGTGAAGCTTAAGCTTAAATTTGTAAAACAGTCGAAGGCTTTCTTAAAAATGAAGTCAAAATATACACAAGCATTGCAATACCAAATAACTATACAATGTAAAGTCAAATTCAAATGTGACAGTCAATAAAGAATATATTTCGAAAATCAAAGCATTTTACTGATACGGTACTTTGTCGGTTGACATTTTAAACTTTTCGGTGTGCCTGCAGGAATTTAATAGCTCGCATCTCTAGTTCAAAGCATTTTTATCCTGGGACAGGATGAAGAACTTTTCTGAGAGGCAAAGATTACATCTCATAGGTCTTTTATCAGCTCCATGTCTGTATGCTGATGCTTTTTCTAGAATTTTCCAGGTTGCATTGAAAGGATGAGTGTCATTCTCTTTCAATTCCCAGACATGCTTTGCAAGACTAATCGCTGTCCTGTTCTCGGAGTATCAGAAAGAATTTCAGTGGGAATAGAATTGAGTCTTGAAAGAATTTTCTGAAGTCCCTGTATATGCTTTATATTCTTGCGAGCCATCTATTTGCACTTTGGCTTTATAAACAATACCTATTTGAAGACATTTTCCTTCCAACAGACAGCAAGTCTCATCTTTGCAGCTGCAGTTCTTCAGATTAGATTCGGCACTGTAGTTGTCTATAATGATTTTTGTGTCATGCTGGCTAATAAAAGAGGTGAAGTTTTTGCAACAAGAATAGCTAACCTTCAGCATTCTCCTATTAAATATTCTATAGAACTTATGGCTAGATTGAAAATACTTAAAAACTAATTTTAAGAATTCCCTACCTATATTAGTTTTTACAGCCATATTAAATGTGGGGTTAAACCACAAAACTTTCCTACTTCTAGTTCTAGGTGACTTATTATTGCTAGAATTAACTGGATCTTCTTCAAGAATCCACTTTCCTCAATGCATTGTTGTAATACGGCACAGCATTTTGAAATGTTGTCTCATCCGAAGAAATTGATGATATTCACCTTCCTACATTACTAACTAGGTTCTTAAGAATTACGGGTGGATGATTAAATTCTTTGATAATATAACATAGCTTTTCATTGGGCTTACAGTAGGGTTTAAATTTATCTAATTCTAAATCTAAGTTGATATCTAAAAAAATCTACACTTTTAAGGTTAATTTCTATCATAATCCATAAGCCCATTCTTTGGAAGAAAATAATCAGATTCTTCCGAAGTTTATCTAACTCCTAGCCGTTTAAATTATGGGTGACTATAAGACCATCATCCCTGTATAATCTTGCATCTCTATGGTTTTATACCGGAACTTGTTCAATGCATGCAACTGGTCATTATAAAGACCGTTAGTTGAAAGGACCAATAAAACAAAACCATTTTCAAATGTGTAACTATTAAACTAATTGTATATGTTTGCTTATAAACTCATTTTTGTTCCATTCTAAACAAAATTGTCCGACAAACAGGAACATGAAACTCTGAGTAACAGTTTTTGTGATATTTTTCCCGCTTTTCAATAAAGTATATACATCATCATCATCATCATCATCGTTTAACGTCCGCTTTCCATGCTAGCATGGGTTGGACGATTTGACTGAGGACTGGTGAAACTGGATGGCAACACCAGGCTCCAATCTAAATTTGGCAGAGTTTCTACAGCTGGATGCCCTTCCTAACGCCAACCACACATATATATATATATATATATATACACACACACACACACATACAAACACAGACATATATATATATATATACACACACACACATATATATATATATTATATATATATATTTGACAGGAAGGACAACAAAAGAGAGAAAGAGACCTCGATATTATGCAACTAGAGGAATTTATCTGTAAAAATATGTGACACTTATTCAGTAGCCATGATAAAACTCCGAGTTTCGGATGCCAGGGCGGTAGCCCACACCAACATCTCTTCAGTTATCCGGCCAATTGAAAATTCCTGTGAAAAATGACCATTAAAAACAAAGGGAAATTACTGTGTAGTGACAAGGTCAAAACGCGTCTAAAACTGCGTATATTATCACATGCACGCATATAGCCATATACACACGCACATATCTCTATATACGCACACATATATCTACATACGCACGCATCCACGCGCACACTCACAACCACGCACATATAAAGTTCCTTGTACGTGTCTATAAGCGTACAGGAAAAAAGTTTGGAGGGGAGAAAACAGAAAAATATGTGTGGAAAAATACAAAAAACATTAACCCTATAATTATGTAAAAAACATAAAAATAATTAAAAAATATAAGATAAAAATATAAAATCCAGGTAAAAAAGGTGAAAAGTTTATACATAGACAATATAGAAACCTATCAGTACAGTCCCATCAGCAGGTCCTATCAGTAAAAATATTATATATATGCCTATATATGCATTAAATATACATAAATATACATATATCATATATATATGTACATACATATATTATATATTTTTTTTATTTATTATGTGCCCTTTTAAAGCCTAGCCAGGCTCATGGGCCCGGTTTCCCAGTTTCTATGCTGTATGTGTCCCCCCCCCCCAGCTGGATGGGACGCCAGTCCATCACAGCGTTACTCAAGAAACAGGAAGAAAGAGTGAGAGAAAGTTGTGGTGAAAGAGTACAACAGGGGTTGCCACCACCCCCTGCCGGAGCCTCATGGAGCTTTAGGTGTATTCACTCAGTGCCTGGTCTGGGAAACGAAACCACGATCCTCCGACCTTGAGTCCGCTGCCCTAACCACTGGGCCATTGCACCTTCACATATATATATATATATCCATATATATATATATATATATATATATATATTATATATAAGTATATATATTATATAAATATACATATTATATACACATATACGTACACACACACACACACACAAACACACACACATATACTTTATTTTAAAGCAGTAGAAATATCACAAAAACTGCTACTCAGAGTTTCATGTTCCCGTTCGTCGGGAAAAAGTACTTGCAAGAAAAAAAACTTTCAAGAAGGGAAGAGGCATTGGCAGAGGAGATTTTGTGGTGGATGATGAAAAGTTATAGTGAGATAGAGAGACAAAAACAGGTGTCTTGCTGTAAAGAAAGTACAAGGTTACCCAGTCAGAGATAGATCAGAAATGAAGACAGAAACAGGTGTGTTACTGCAAAGGAAATACATGGTTACCCAACCTGAGGAAAGTGCAGGAGAAGGAAAAGAGAGTGGGAGACAACAGGATAGAGATGGTGGCAAAATGCTGGCCATACTCATAAGGAACAGAGATCAGAATATAAATGGGATGGTTGAGTAAAGAAAGAGAGAGATATAGATACTGGCAAGTGCCATAATATAAGTGGCAGGATATTGCGAAGGAAGTGTGATTAAGAAGTGCAAGTAAGTGGTGAAAAACCTGGGTATATATAGTGTCAGGGAACTATCAGATAGCAATGATTCAGAGGAACGGGACCATGAGGACAGGATTGGGGAGCAAAAGCTAGGCATAGTGTATGAAGGAACAAATGTGAGAAAGAGAAGAGATGTGGAGATGTAGATTAGTTTGTTGGGATAGAGTGAGTGAAAATTTTTCTTGTTATGTGTGGATGTGACATATATGTCGGGGCTAGCAGACAACAATAATGCAGTGAGACAGGGTGTGTGGGTAGAACACACAGGTCAGGAGCAAGTGGAGAACAATGATACAGTGGCACAGGACCAAGAGGACATGATTGGGGAGTGGGAGGTAAGCATGGAGCAGAGGAAGAGAAAAGATGTAGAGATGTAGTTTTCTTGTTAAGTGTGAGTGGGACACACAGCGCTTCTAGAACTCAGCTTCACCATGTGGTTGGGTCTTCTCAAAAATTTCATATTGCCAGACATTTTGGTCCATTGTCATTTCCTCCACGAGGCCCAACTTCCTGAGATTGGTCCTTACCACTTCATTCCACATCTTCCTGGGTCTCCCTCTTGCACAGGTGTCGTCCACTTTCAGTGAACGACACTTCTTTATGCAGCTGTCCTCATTCATACACATCACATGTTCAAACCAACATAGTCTTCTCTCTTGCATGCTACATTTGATTCCTCTTATGCCCAACTTTTCTCTCAATACATTTGCACTTTGCTGTACATGTGCACTGATGTTGCACACTACCTTTGTTTCTCTCCAGTCTATGCATGTCTTCAGCATTCAGAGCCCATATCTCACTACTATGGAGTATAGCCATTCACACACAAGCATCATATAATCTACCTTTCACTCTGAGAAATGGTCCTTTTATTGCCAACAGAGGTAATAGCTTTCTGAACTTCCTCCACCTAATTCTTATTCTAGAAACAATACTTTCAGAGCATCCTCCACCATTGCTAATTAGGAATTTGGTCACCTAGGTAACATAAACTATCTATAACCTCAAAAGAGCCTCCTGGGCATTTGAGAGAACCTAATTTCCATGGGTTCTTAACGTTTATTGTTCCTGCACAATTGACACATACAAAGACGACTTTATCTGTTAATCTACCTGTGATTCCATTACACTTCTTATGTATCCATAGTTTACACTGGATACAGAATTTCTTCCAGCTCCATTCCTACATATTGAGCAGGGCCATTTACCTGAAGGAAAGATAGTTTTATCTTCTTCCTTATTAACAACAACGTTTGTCTTAGCTAGGTTAACTTTAAGGCCTTTTGATTCCAGGTTTTGTTTCCATACCTAGAATTTCTTCTCCACTTCTAAAGATTCTGCAATAACAGCAAGGTTATCAGCATATAGAAGTTCCTACGGGCACCCAGTTTTGAACTCCTCTGTATGGCCTGGAGGACTATAATGAATAAGAGTGGGCTGAGAATCGAGCCCTGGTGATACCCTATCTGAATGCTAAATCCATTACCGTATTCATGGTCGACTCTCACCTTACTTACAGCACCACTGTATATGGCTGGTACAGCTCTAACAAGTCACTCATTTACTCCTAACTTCCTTAGAGACCACTATAGAAAAGAGTGAGGAACTCCGTTGCAAATTTTTCCAAGTTGACAGTGACTAAGTATAATGGCTTACTTTTGATCATAATCTTAATGTATAAATCTGAAATTGTGTGTTTGTGTGAAGCCTTTTTGAAAGTTTATAGAAATCCACATTTTCCACTTTTTCGTAAAAATGTTTACATCAATGGAATTTTCTCGATCTGAACTTTCCAGTGCAGTAATTAGATTTTTAAAATTCCGTTTACTTTGTGTGATTTAAGGGAGATTTGGCTGCCGTTTCTAGCAACATTTATATTCCTTCCCTTCTCCCTGTACCGGAGTTGTTATAGGGAGTAAGAGTAAAAGAGGGAGAGGGAGAGAGAGAGAAAGTGATACATACAAAGTCATAGATTAACTTGGTTACATTTTACACTTTTACTTCTTCTTCCTCTCTCTAATATAATACCTTTCCTCTACCTCTAACATATTTTTCATAACATAGAAACGTAAAAACACACACGACCACACATACGTGATCTGTGACAACAACATACACATACACAATTCAACATTATAGATATAAGATTTAGTTTCTGTTTCTTATATAAACACGTGCACGCATTGCTATTTTATAACTGTCTTCCTTTCTCTCTTTCTCTCTCTTCATTGCTACCATCTCTATTCCTTTCTCCCCCCCCCTCTCTTCCTCTTCTCTCTCACAAAATATTCACTACAATATAGCTCATGTTCGTCAATGTTTGGTAAATATACCACGATTTTCACTAGGGTGTTAGTGTTAGGGTTTATCTCTCTCTCTCTCTCCCTCCCTCTTTTACTCTTACTCTCTATATTATATGTTGAGCATGTAATTACTGCACTGGAAAGTACACATCGAAAAAATTCTATTGATGTAAACATTTTTAAATTTCGTTTACTTTGTGAGATTTAAGGGAGATTTGACTGTTGTTTCTAACAACTTTTATATTTCTTACCTTCTACCTGTACACACAATCATTGACAACAATATAACTCATGTTCGTCAATGTTTGGTAAATATACCACGATTTTCACTAGGGTGTTAGGGTTCGGGTTTTATGGTTCGGGTTTTAGGGTTAGGGTTTAGGGTTAGTGTTACGGTTAGGTTTAGGGTTTTAGGGTTAGGGTTGGGTAATCGTGTGGGTGTTAATCTGAAAAAATACAGATATGTGAAAAGTACCGACCCTGCCATCTATTATAACTTTTGTTGTTCTGTTTAATATATACATAGATTATGCCTCCAAAGAAGAGAGTTTGCTAGGGAAAGAAAGCAACCAGTTTAAAATGACAGCAACAGACTGCAGCAATTCACCACATTCCAGAAGCTACTTTGAACATAGTGCAAAATGGTGCATCAACATCTTCTGCCTAATCTGATAGAATTCTGGCAAAACTGTATAGCAACAGATCGCCAGCAATTGCTTCATCAGAAATTGCCATTCTACCTCCTACTAAAAGGGATTACCCTGCTATATATATAATCAGGGCAGCGCAAAAAGTTGTTTTGCACAAGCATTTCTACAGCCAATTAGACGGATGAAATTTACGTACGCTTAATAATGTTACGCCTTCAGACTTTCCCTATTAATTTCATCGTCTTTTGAATTATGAACATATTTACATCATAAGGCTTTTTCCGTTGTAAGGCTTTCTTTTTTAGTTGATTTTCACCTAGCAAGACTTATCGTAGAAGGCGTAATAAGTCACACCCGGACAAGGTCGGGTTATACTGCTAGTATGTATATAAATATATATATAATATACACATACACACATATAGATATAAGGTGAAGCTAGACATTTTTTCCATTTCTTGTTTGCAAAGCACCCACCCTTTCCCACCCCCACCACCAATACCAGAAATTCCTTCTCTCATACCAGAAATCCCTTCTCTCGTATGAGAAATCCCTTGTCTTATACTGGAAATCTCTTCTCTCAATACTAGTAATCTCTTCTTTTATACCGAAAACTCTCACAGAACTGTACCTCACTTCTGCACCAGAAGACCTCCATACCTCCATCCCTTCCAAACCATCTTCCTTCTTCTTCCTCTCACTCTTTCTCTCTCTCTCTCTCTCTCTCTCTATATATATATATATATATATATAGCCTGATAGACCCTGCTATGTCAAGATGGACTAATATATTCTTCCTCTGCTCTCTCCCACTTGGTTTTAATATGTTGCCACATTTGTAATATGACTTTTTTTCTACATTTTTTCGTGCAGCTGAAGATTGCTCTTCATATTGCATTTAAGGTAATGCTCACATTACTTAAATAAATTGAAGTAGCATGAAACGTGCGTACTGCAATCACTTTTGAAATCCG
This sequence comes from Octopus bimaculoides, assembly GCF_046866305.1. Taxonomy (NCBI): domain Eukaryota; kingdom Metazoa; phylum Mollusca; class Cephalopoda; order Octopoda; family Octopodidae; genus Octopus; species Octopus bimaculoides. The sequence continues at coordinate 80,693,061 of NC_142930.1, read as the reverse complement.
TGTTGCTTATTATTTGATTTTAATCACCCACCCTTTTGGGATGTGATATTCGGGTGCCTTCGCATAAGTACCATATTCAAGCCTTGAATCTATATCTAAACCGTATATATATATATATATATATATATATATATATATATATATATATATATATATATATATATATATATATTGGGCTAGCCCATCCAAATAGCAGCCCATTGCTTACTTACTTAATTTAATATTGGCAAATTATATCTATATTTGCAGCTGCAGCAACGCTTATATTACAATGCTTACCTTACTCTCACCCCCAGTAGAGGCAACAATTGTAACATGTTTGAATGATGATAGGTTAAAAGCAAGAACAGCTGTTATGACATGTCTGTTATCAAACGATCACAGAAACCTTCCTTTCAGGTGCTGAATAACATCTCTCCTTCCCTTGTTCCCTCCCACAACCCTTTCCCAGTTGTCAGAGTTAGCACTGTAAACATAGGTACATTGAAATGTAGGTCTAACGAGATTGTAGAGATTCCTGAACATAGGCGTGTTGATATATGTTGCATCCAACAGGTAAGGTGGAGAGGAGCTTCAGCCAGATCCATCACAAGCAAAACACATAGGTATAAAATCTTCTGGAAAGATAACAGTGATGGAGTAGCTGGTGTAGGCATACTTCTTGCAGAGAAATGGGTGGATAAGGTCATAGAGGTAGTCAGAGTGTGCAATGGAGTACTTAAGCTCAGGCTGGTCTTGCAGAATAGTATAGCTGCAATTATATCTGCCTATGCCCCACAAGTAGGCCTACGAAATGAACAAAAATAACACTTTTATGATATTCTTCTGCAGGCTACCTCAAAGACAAGGGACAATCATCTCATCTTCATGGCTGGGGATTTCAATAGGCTTGTCGGATGCCAGCCTGGAATCTTCCATGATAATCATGGGAGCCATGGAATTGGTTCCAGAAACAAAGAGAGAACAAGGCTACTGGAGTTCAATGATGCAAATAATCTTTTGATCTGCAATACCAATTTCAGGAAGCCAGTCAGCCACCTGATAATCTATCAATCAGGTGACTCTGCTAGCCAGATTGATTTCATTCTCACCAGGCAGCAGGATGGTTGCTCTTAAATACAAGGATCCTCCCAGATGAAGAATGTACCCTCCAGCATAGACTAGTCATTAGCGACTTTAGACTCCAGGCCTGAAAGATGCTAAGAAGCAAATAAATCTAGAATACAAGGATTTGGAAGCTTAAGGTCAGAGATTTAGGGACATCCTAATTGATAAATTTGATGAGAGGGAAGAGGAGCTACAGACTTGTGACATAGAGAGCAACTGGGAATTCCTGTGAGACAGCTTGCTGAGTGCCACAGACCAAATCTGTGGCTGGTGCAAAGTCCCTTCCAGATCTAGGATAATGTAGTAATGTAAAAATACTGTAGACAGCAAAGAAACAGGCCAGATAGGCCTGGAAGAGTGGGGCAGTAGGAAACTGTATCAGATAGCCAGAAGGAAAGCTAGGAGACAGGTATATCTAGCCAAGGGAGAAGAAGTAAAGAAGAAGTTTGCTTATGTTCAGCATCATGAGATCCGATGAACTGAAGTATTTCAGATTGCAAGAAAGTATGAGACAAAATTATGATGTCATTGAAGAGAAATGTGTCTGCATGGATGATGGTGTACTTGCTTTTAACGAGTCACCTATATTGTAAATCAAGTGGTTCATGCAGGAGTCATACCCAATGACTGGTGTAGCACCACCATAGTCAACTGCTACAAAGGTAAAGGTGATACCTTAGAAATATATACAGAGGTATCAAATTGTTGGATCAGGTAATGAAAGTTACAGAGAGAGTCATAGCCCAACTAATTAGGGAAAGTTAGTCTACATGTGATGCCGTTTGGTTTTGTGCCAGTTAGAAGCACCACTGATGCTATATTTCTGGTAAGACGATTACAGGAGAAATACCTAGCCAAAGATAAACCTCTGTACTTGGCTTTTGTTGACTTGGAGAAAGCTTTTCACAGAGTCCCCCAATCCCTTATCTGATGGTCAGTGAGGAAACTAGGGATAGATGAGTAGTTGGTAAGAACCATACAAGCCTTGTACAGGGATGCTACTAATAAGGTGAGTGTAGGCAATGAGTACAGCGAAGAAGTCAGGGTACAAGTAAAGGTTCACCAAGGATCGGTACTCAGCCCCCTCTTGTTCATCATAGTCTTCCAGGCAATAACAGAGAAAGTCAAGATAGGCTGTCCCTGGGAACTCCTCTACGCTGATGACCTTGCTTTAATAGCTGAGTCACTACCAGAACTAGAGAAGTTTCAGGCATGGAAGCAAGGTCTTGAATCAAAGGGCCTTAGAATTAACCTAGCAAAAATCAAAGTCATAGTAAGTAGGAAGGCAGACAAATCACAAATCCCTTCAGTTAGATGGCCCTGCTCAATCTGTAGAAAAGGTAGAGACTCCATAAGATGCACCCAGTGTAAGCTTTGGACACATAACAGGTGCAGCAACATCAGAGGAAGGTTAACAGGGAAACTAACTTTTGTATGTGATAGGTGCACAAGTACAATAAATGCTGGAAATGCACAGAAAATAGATTCCATCAACTGCTAGGGGTGAAGCTAGAAGTAGTAGATAGCTGCCATTACCTTGGTGACAAAGTTAGTAGTAGAGGTGGATGCTCCGAGAGTGTAGCTATGAGAAAAAGATTGGGCTGGGCAAACTTCAGAGAGTTCCTACCCCTGCTGGCAACGAAGGGCCTCCCTCTTAGAGTGAAAGGCAGACTGTTTGATGCCTGTGCGTGAAAAGCTATGTTGTATGGCAGTGAAATATGGGCCATAACAGCCAAGGTCATGCGTAAGCTTGAAACAAATAAAACCAGTATGCTTCGCTGGATATGCAATGTCAGTGTGCATGTTCAACAGAGCGTAAGCTTCTTGAGAGAAAAGTTAAGCATAAAAGGAATCAGTTGTCGTGTGTGAGAGACAGGCTGCACTGGTATGCGCATGTGATGTGTATGGATGAGGACAGCTGTGTAAATAAGTGCCGATCTCTAAATGTGGAGGGAATCTGTGGTAGTGGGACACCCAAGAAAACATGGGACGAGGTGGTGAAGCATGATTTTTGAGCTTTGAGCCTCACAGGGGCAATGACTGGCAACCAAAACCTTTGGCAATGTGCTGTGCTTGAGAGGACCCATCAAGCCAAGTGTACCTGTGCTGGTGGCATGTAAAGAACATCTTTTGAATGTTAGGCCTCACAAAGGCAGAGTGTCTGAGATCCTCTTGAGTGTTGGGCCTGATGGAGGCAAAGTGACTGAGTTCCTTTCGAGTGTTGGGCTTCACGGAGGCAAAGTGGCTGAGTTCCTTTTGAGTGTTGGGCCTCATGGAGGCAATAACCAAGACTTTTTACATAATGTCATGCTCGAGAAGACTCAACACGCCAAGCAAAATCAGTCATGGTAGATACTGGTGTCATGCAAATTGGCACCTGTGCTGGTGGCACAAAAATGCACCTGGTGTCAGCAAACAGCACCCATACTAGTGGCACATAAAAGCACCCATCACACTCTCAGAGTGATTGATGTTAGGAAGTCCACCCAGCCATAGAAAACCGTGCCAAATCAGAATGGAGTCTGGTGCAGCCTTCCAGTGTGACAGCCCAGTCAAACTGTCCAACACATACCAACATGGACAATGGACATTAAATGATGATGATGGTATATAAATATATATATTATATACACATACACACAAATATTATATATAAAAATATTATATATAAATATACATTATACATACATATAAACATACATATTATATACATACATAACTACATACATATATACATACATATACACATACATATTATATACATATATAAACACATATATACAATACACATATACACATACATATTATATATACATACATATTATATACATACATATTCATACATATTATATACATACATATTCATACATATTATTATATATATATACATATATATATTATATACATACATATACATATTATATACATATAAATATATATAAATAAATAAATGGAGTTAAATGCAAGTGTTATTCAAATCTTTATACTTCTAACATATGTTTTGAAGAAAATATTGGTATTATTCTAGAAGGAATAAAATGATGCAAAACAGTGCAATCTTCTCATCAAGGAAAAAAAGAGAAACATAACACATCAATAAGACATTTTAATCGAATGTGATTTATGTGTATAGGATGAAGAGAATGCTGGCACGTTATTTAAAAAAAAACAACAATATATATAATGTCAAAGGCAATTTATAGAAAGAGAAGGAGGAGGAAGAAAGAAATTAGCAGAAAATTAAAAGTGGAGAACTATTGTGCAGTAGGTGAATAGGAATAAAGGTTAAAGGCATGAAAATAGATATATTTAGCGGAAATGAAATGTAAAACGACTGTTAAAGGTCAAATTTTATAGACTGGTAGAAATCACTTATAGGAACTAAGGGTATGTTTTTGCCAATGTTTGCAGCGATAAACGTGTTCTTTTAACGTGTTTACAAGAAAACAGGATGAAATAGAGTTCATCATTACAGGGCAAACAAAAAGATTTACCTTTATCATACAGAAATGATTTAAATAATATTCCATTAGGAACATAATAAACAATTTGATTTGGAATGGAATATTCTACCTAGATCATATCTGTATGATAAAGGTAAATCTTTTTGTTCACCCTGTAATGATGAACTCTATTTCATCCAGTTCTCAGAAAATCCTCTTGTAAACACGTTTAAAGAACATGTTTATCGTTGCAAACATTGGTAAAAACATACCTTTACTTCCTATAAGTGATTTCTACTAGTCTATAAAATTCAACCCTTAACAGTCTTCTTACATTTCATTTCTACTAAATATATCTATTTCCACGCCTTTAATCTTTATTCCTATTCACCATTCACACTATATTTCTCCATTTTTTTCTGCTAATTTCTTTCTTCTGCTTCCTTCTCTTTCTATAAATTGTCTTTGACATTATATGTATTAACAGTTTTTAAAAAATAATGTACCAGCGTTCCCTTCATCATATATGCAGTAATCGCATTTGGTTAAAATGTCTTATTAATGCATTTTGTTTCTTTTTTTCCCTCAGTAGAAGATTGCATTGTTTTACAGCATTTTATTCCTTCTGGAATAATACCAATGTTTTCTTCAAAACATATACTCAAAGTATAAAGATTTGAATAACACCTGCATTTAACGGCATTTATTTATCTATGTTATACAAAAACATTTCACCAAAACCTGGAATTTCTAACTTTGTAAGTAGGCTGTTACATCCTTGGTACTTGTGTGAATTTTTGCTACCCTGGTAACCATTTATTTTTTCCATGTTATTTTTAAACATTGAGAAAATACACATACATATATATATATATATATATATATATATCATCATCATCATCATCATCATCGTCGTCGCTTAACATCTGCTTTCCATGCTAGCATGGGTTGGACGATTTGACTGAGGACGGGCAAGCCACCAGGCTGCACCAGGCTCCAACCTGATCTGGCAGAGTTTCTACAGCTGGAGGCACTTCCTAACGCCAACTACTCCAAGAGTGTAGTGGGTGTTTTTACGTGCCACCTGCACAGGAGCCAGTCCAGCAGCACTGGCAACGACCTCGCTCGAATGATTTTTCTAGCATGCCACCAGCACAAGTGCTAGAAGGCGACGCTGGTAATGATTCCACTCAAATGGTGCTATTTACAGGCCTCTAGCACGGTAGCCAGACAGCTTTTCTGGCAATGAACACGCTCGGACAGTGCTGTTAGTGCTCCACTGGCGCGGTGCCAGTCATCGAGTATGGTTCAATTACGATTTCGATTTCATTTGCCCCAACAGGTCCTCGCAAGTAGAGTTTAGTGTCCAATGAAGGGGAGGTTGGCATGGGTGCCAGATATCGGATTTGGTTTGATTTCGATTGCAGATTGCAGATTTCAAATTGCAAATTTCAAATTGCAAATTCACTTGCCTCAACAGGTCTTCGCAAGCAGAGTTCTTAGTGTCCAATGAAGTAAAGCTACGAATAAGTGAACTGGCTACACTTCTGGCAGAGGTCACAGATTATGCTCTCACTTGCCTTGCTGGATCTTCTCACGTACTGCATATTTCCAAAGGTCCCAGTCACTGGTCATTGCCTTGGTGAGACCTAATCTTCAAAGGTCGTGCTTCACCACCTCATCCCAGGTCTTCCTGGGCCTACCTCTTCCACAGGTTCCCTCAACTGCTAGGGTGTGGCACTTTTTCACACAGCTATCCTCATCCATTCTTGCCACATGTCCATACCAGCGCAATCGTTTCTCCTGCATGCCACAACTGATGCTTCTTAAGTCTAACTTTTCTCTCAAGGTCCTGACACTCTGTTGAGTATGCACACTGGCATTACGCATCCATGGGAGCATACTGGCTTCGTTTCTTGCAAGCTTACGCATGTTCTCAGCAGTCACGGCCCATGTTTCACTGCCATGTAGCATGGCTGTTCGTACACATGCATCATACAGTCTGCCTTTTACTCTGAGTGAG
>NC_142930.1:80648988-80681488 GCF_046866305.1 Octopus bimaculoides | reverse complement strand
AAACAGGGAGATATTCCTGCCCCTACACTTTTCTCTATTTATTTTGTTGCATTACTTTAGTATGCTCTCATGGATTGCAACAGGGGAATCTGAATCAGATTTTGGACATCTCATCATATTTTTAATTTGACCTGGTTCAACTGCAAAGCAAAAACTTTCAAAATGCTTGTTAGAGAATTACTTTATGTTGATGATGCTGATTTGTTGGCACACTCAGAGTGGGATATGCAACATTTAATGGACAGATTTTCCACTGCATGTGTACATTCCGGACTCACAATTAGTTTGGGGAAAACCAAAGTAATGTTTACTCCTGTGCCAAGACAAACACATTCTGAACCAAACATTTTTGTGAATGGAATAAGGTTAGAAGTTGTTGACACTTTTGTCTACCTAGGAAGCATACTGTCAAGAGATGGTAGTCTTGATGCAGAGATAAACTATTGAATAGGGAAGGGAAGTGTTGCATTTGGAAAGCTCAAAAAGTGAATATGGGCATATAGAGGTATTTCCCTGCAGACAAAAATCAGTGGCTATAAAACATGTGTATTGTCTGCATTTCTTTATTCAAGTGAGACATGGACCCCTTACATACGTCACATAAAAATTCTGTGGGAATGTTTCATACCAGATACAGAGGTTCTGCACATGGCACATTGCAGCTCTATTGAGTAACATGTTATCTTGGCTCAAATGAGATGGACTGGATGTGTTATTAGAATGAAAGATGAGCGTTTGCCAAAGTATCTTTTTTATGATGAGCTCAACTCTGATAAGCGACCACAACATAATCCAAGGAAAAGGTATAAAGATTGTGTAAAGGAAAATCTGAAGAAACTAGATATGAACAAAAGTGGTTGGGAAAATGATGCTCTAGATCAGAAGAAGTGGAGAAGTGCTGTTAGGACTGGTTGTAATGCCTGGGAGGAAAAGTTGATTCAGCATTCTGAGCTTAAAAGGACCTGTTGCAAAGGAACAATTAAGACTGTAATCAACAGTGAACATTGTGTATGTATTATATGACTGTGTTCTGTTGCCAAAAGCAGGATACGTGAGTCATATGAAGTCACATGAAAATCGTAATGCCCAGATACATAATGATCTTGGACACCAACCACCTCTTACGACTTGTGTCATATGTCACAAAACTTTGTAAGTCAATATCTGGATTTAAAAGACATATGCTAGTTCACAAAAACATTCCTTCAGAATCATATTCCAAAGGGCAAAGATATAGAAAAAGCATAAATAATATCCGTCACTTGTGTTTTAAACCCTGTCAGTCAGCAGCTGGTCTTAAAAGTCATCTAAGGGCTCATCAACAGAGTGATTGTGCTGTGTGATGGTGTGTGGTGTGTGTGTTGATGGGACGGCTGTCATCTCGCAAGATGAAGCAATCATCTTATATATATATATATATACATATATATACATATACATACATACATATATATATATATATACACATATACATATATACATACATACATATACATATATACATATATATATATACATATATGTGTGTATATATATATATATATATATATATATATATATATATATATATATATATATATATACATATATATATATATATATACATATATATACATATATATATATATATATGGCATAGGAGTCGTTGTGTGGTAAGTAGGCATAGGAGTAGCTGTGTGGTCAGTAGCTTGCTTACGAACCACATGGTTCCAGGTTCATTCCCACTGTGTGGCACCTTAGGCAAGTGTCTTCTACTATAGCCTCAGGCCGACCAAAGCCTTGTGAGTGGATTTGGTAGAAGAAAACTGAAAGAAGCCCGTCGTATATATGTGTATATATATATATATATATATATATATATATATATATATATATATATATGTGTGTGTGTGTGTGTGTGTGTGTGTATGTATATGTTTGTGTGTCTGTATTTGTCCCCCCAACATCGCTTGACAACCGATGGTGGTATGTTTACGTACCCCGTAACTTAGCGGTTCGGCAAAAGAGACTGATAGAATAAGTACTAGGCTTACAAAGAATAAGTCCTAGGGTCAATTTGCTCGACTAAAGGCGGTGCTCCAGCATGGCCACAGTCAAATGACTGAAACAAGTAAAAGAATATAAGAATATATATGTACACATACATACATATATACACATACATACATACATACATATATATATATATATATAGTTTTAGGGAAAATAACCAAGTTTCAAGAACCCATCGATGAAAATCCACTATCACATAAAACTATATATTTTATATATATTTTATCTATAAAGCTCAATTTAATTTTGATTTTTTATAAATTGATTTTAATTGAGTTTTTACCTGTAATTTTGGATTTTGTCCCTAATATATATATATATATATATATATATATATATATATATATATATATATATATATATATATATATATATATATATATCCATATATACATATACAGGCACAGGAGTAGCTGGGTGGTAAGTAGCTTGCTTCCTAACAAATGGTTCCGGGTTCAGTCCCACTGCATGGCACTTTGGGCAAGTGTCTTCTACTATAGTCTTGGGCTGACCAAAGCCTTGTGAGTGGATTTGGTAGACAGAAACTGAAAGAAGTCCATCGTATATATGTATGTATATGTTTTTGTGTCTGTGTTTGTCTTCCCACCATTGCTTGATAACCACTGTTGGTTCGACAAAGGAGATTGATAGAATAAGTACTAGGCTTACAAAGAATAAGTCCTTATCTATATATATAAAAATGAAAATGTGTGTGTGTCTGTCTGTCTGTGTGTGTGAATCCCTAAAACTCGAGAACTACGCAACCAATTTCATTCAAATTTTACAGATGCCTTCGGGTTCCAGTTGTGTTTTAGTCAAAAAAAAAAATTTTAACTTCTTGCAGAGTTCGAGCCCACGGCAACATAACATCTCCTCCACTATTTAAGTATTACGTGTCAAAAGTGAAACAAAAACACTCATGTCAAATACTTTCACTTTAAAAATGAAACTATTCCACTAACTGAAACAATCACATTTCGATACTGTAATGACAGATACTTTCAGAGAGAGAGAAAGAGAGAGAGAGAGAGAGAGAGAGAGAGAGAGAGAGAGAGAGAGAGAGAGAGAGATGTATATGTATACATGTAGATGTATATGTACACGTATATGTATAGATATATATATATATATATATATATATATATATATATATATATATATATATATATATATATATATATATATATATATATATATATATATATAGATCTATATGCATACATGTATATGTATACATATGTGTAGATATATATATATATAGATGTACATGTAATATGTATACATATATACATATATATATACATGCAACAGATATCTATGCATATATACACCCATCACACACATACACATGCACACAAACACACACATTAGTCATTTGTTTTCTTATCCAAAACTACGTCAAAAGTACTGAATGGATCTTTATGAAATTTGGAAATTATATTCTATGCATAACGGCCATAACTCCCATGAAAATTCATATATTTTTGATGTTGATGAAATTTTAACCCAAACATAACAGATGAGCATTATTTGTAATTCAACGGTACAACAGTGTAAGACTACCCTTTCAGATATACTTACATTGTGATTTCTGCAATGTGGTGCATAAATTGTCAAGTAAATGAGACGCATCTTTGCCTCCACTGATTCACTTGCAAAGTGTTGAGTAAAATTATTTCGTTGCAGACCTCCTTTGAGTCTTTTTATTATCACTGCGACACATATAGTCCCCAGTTGGTAACATTGATTTCAAGGCCTTTCCAGATGAGAGACTGGTTGTTCTAAGACATTTATCGATTGTAAATTTTGTCTGCAATTTGGAAATTATATTCTATGCATAACGGCCATAACTCCCATGAAAATTCATATATTTTTGATGTTGATGAAATTTTAACCCGAACATAACAGATGAGCACTGTCTGTAGCTGGTCTTCTCTTGGAAAAGCCCTGCTTCTCACATGGACAACTGTATGTTGGCTGCTCAAGAGTGGGCAGCAAAAAAAACCTATTTGCATATGCTCCACAAGGGAAAACAAGGAACATTGTTTACAACAAGGTGTTATAATCACAACAGCAAGAAAATATGTACATGATCACCTTCTTTTATGAAACTTCATTGACTTTCATATATTTATATTGATATACATATATATACGTGTGTTTGGGTGCGTGTGTGTGTATATATATATCTCTATATATAAAGATGAGAATGTGTGTCTGTCTGTCTGTGTGAATCCCTAAAACTCGAGAACTACACAACTCTCTTTTACAAACCCAGTGAAAATACATATATTTCATATGTCAAAGAAATTCAAGCAATACATATAACACCAAAGTTAAAAACATTCCCAACAATTCTACAATCCCCAACCTCCAGAGCTACTGAAGAAACTGTTATCATCAACTGACCAAGATTCCTAACATTTGCAAAACAAAATTAGACAATACGACGCTGTACTACAGATGACATCATTTGGAACCACAAGAGATTTAACTGAGGCAGCATTCATCCAAACTTTCAAGATCCAACCTCAGATTTATCATCGCATTGTCTCTCTACTACCTCTGTCAAATGAATCACCAAAATTGGCCTTTCATTATTTATAATCTGTACCTCTTTGTTTGGTTACGAAATAAAATACACAAAACGTGTATTTACTTTATATAGATATGAGTTGAAAACTTTCTTCTAGCATTCCACTTAATGTCTATGTTCCATGCTGGCATGGATTGGAGAGTTATTAAGGTAGAAATATGGTATCGTAGCTACTAACAGTTGAGGGTTGCATAGTCTAGACGGCGTTTTTAGATTTCATTATTCTTTTTAACCCGGGCAAAGCCGGGTATTTCTGCTAGTATATATATATATATATATATATATATATATATATATATATATATACATACGTACCATTGCATTGGCTAGGAATCAAACGTAGGCTGCTGTGAGGCAGGCAAGCATTCTACAACTCTGTGTGTGTGTGTATAGATGTATAGACAGATAGATAGGTAGACACACTCACACACACACACAAGCACAAACACACACACACGCGCGCACACACACACACATACGCACGCGCGCACACACACACACACACGCACGCGCACACACACACACACACACACACACACACACACACACACACACACACACACACACACACAGACGTAAAAAAAAAATAGGAGAGGAATATAGATGAATGTTCACTTCCATTCCACCCCTCTGATACACACACAATGATAAATTTAACACACTGAAGTGGAGGAGTATAAATAACAATGTTAATTTTATATTTCTTAACATTTATAGCAAAATATAGAAAGCTACATATTTGCAGTCATATGTGTATACATATATATGTACAAATATGCACATACATTTGTACTAATATACATATACATATGTACTTATACATACTTCCACACTTACAAGGCATAGTTCGACATATCCTATATGTACGTTCCAACTACATTTATAAATACATATGTGTGTGTATATATGTATACATCAGTGTATGCATAAATACATATTATCATCATCATCATCATCATCACTTAACGGCGTTTTTCCAAGCTGACATAGTAAGCTGAGGAGTTGCACCAGGTTTCAATCTGATTTGACATGGTTTCTATGGCTGGAAACATACACATATATATGCATACACATATTCATATATGCAAACTTCCATACACATACATACAAAATACACACACACACACACACATAAAGTGATAGAGAAAAATCACACATCAACTTACTTTCATTTTAGAATGATGCTTGATGAATTTATTCATTGATGCATATATACACATAAAGACATACATGTATATAGATACACACACATATAAATACATTTGTAAACAGACACATTTCTGTCTATTTGTGTGTATACGTATGTGTGTATACATGCATCACTGCATACATGTGTGTGTGGATGAATATCGCTTGATTGTAGTATACTCTCCTGGGATACGTCCAGTTACAATACACTCCGAGTGTTCTGTTCCAACTTATATACAGCATATTGCTATGTCAGGACGATGGGGTGAGGTGGGAGGGGTGTTGGTGTAGGAAAGTCTTAATGTGTCTTGTTGCTGATAGCTGTAAGACCAATCACAACCTCACCACTGCTGCCACCTGAAGTGATGACAATAACAACTCAGCAACAACTACAGGACTAAGTCTGCTTAAGCAAAACACACTGGAGATATGGGGTTGGGTCAGGTGTAGAAGAAACATTATTCAGTCACAGCCACAACATTAATAAATAAAAACATTAACAATATTATTAGCAACAATAACAGTATAAACAGTAACAGTGTTGACCTCATCAAAAACTAAACAAGCCAATGAGAATTTTATGTGACCATTTGACTCGATAAAAATACCAACCAAATCTCCTCAAATCCCTCCCTTCTGCTTTGGGAAAGGAAAGGACACATAGGATAAGAGAAAGCTACATTTCTAAACAGATAGAATGATCATGGCTGTAGAGAGTATATTTGATTGCATCAACCCCAGTACTTAACTGATTATTTATTTTATTGGCCCTGAAAGGATGAAAGATGAAGCAGAGTTTGTAGAGATTTGAATCTAATATATAAATAATGTAAACAATATAAGCAACAGCAACAACAAAGAAGACCTCTGTCAGACTATTTCAAATGTTAGAAAAGACAGCCAAATTTCTCTTAAATCAAGCTCTACTATCTTAACAAGGAAGGACATATAATTTAGTTCTCAACATGCCTCAAAAGATGTGATAGTCATGGATGGAGTGCTTCTGATTATAAGTCTACTGAGTCAGTACTGACCTGGAGCTATACAATAACAAATTGACAACTATTGAACCAATGAAAGATCCACTACATGGTTGCCTGATATAAAAAAAGATAGCAGACAACATCTCTCTTTGAAAATGGTAACTTTGGTGTGTTAATCAACTGCATCCACCCCTAAATATATACAACAAGCTTCTGTCCAAGCCTGAAAAGCTGAAGACACTTGCTCAAGATATCATACAGTGGCACTGAACTGAAGACCATATGGCTGCAAAGAAAACTCCTTAACCACACAGCTATGCCTGTACCTATAGATTCAGGTTGTCATACTGCACTTCATGTGAGTAATCATTGCATATCAGTGTTCAATATGGTAGTCAGTGTAACTAGAGCAATAGATTTGTGTATTACATTTAGCCATTTGCTCAACTTATATACTACAGGTCAATTCATTCACAGCTGACCTGGAACTACAAACACCACCACCACTCCACAAACCATAAGCTGTATCACATCTTCCAACCACCACAACCAGCACCATCAACACCATTACCACCCCAATCATCACATCTACTCCCAATACTTCCTCTAACACCACCCCTCATAAATAAAACGGGATGTCTGAGTAGATATGTCAGCTTACCTATTTATGCACTGTGAGTTCAAATCTAGTAATTTTAATGTGCTTCTAGATGGAATAGTTTATTTTACAATCCTTCAGTCAATTTAGCTGTCAAGAATAATAAATTAGTACTTGAGGCAAAAATCAACATTTCATCAGACTGTATCATTCTACAAAACTACAGCCAAGAAACTTTAGCTCTCAACTTCTCTTTGGTCCTAGCTTTTTATAGATATTGTGAGAAGATATATATACAGCATTTCTCTAAGTAGCAGACTGAACTATATTACTGTGAAACAACTTATACTATTGATGAATGTTTGTTAGCCTACTCTGCTAAAATGCACATGCTACCAGGACAATTACTTTTGACAGACTTGTGCATTTATTGACAGAGAAATGAGAGAGAGAGAGGTGAGGAGATGTCCTTCAATTTCATGAACACTTGGATAAGCTTCAGCAGTGGTGAATGGATAAAGGTATTGAACCACCACTAACTCTAGGATCAGACATTTCATTGTTTTTAGAGGTGACAGTTGAGTCTATTTATCCAAATCAAGAATTCTGGAAAAGTACATCGTAAAAGACTGGTGCCCTGTCCAGAATAAGAGGGCACTTCATTTTCATCTGTAAATCACTACAGAAACCAGCATTAAGTACCAGCCTTAGAGGCCTCTGTACTTCACAAAGGAGTTTATTTACCAAGTACTAATACTCATTTTTCTACTTCACAAGAATTCCCTTTGATGCAGAAGACATATACAAGTATCCATGATTAGAGATCCATGTTCCGTTGAAATCAAGTTCAATAACCAGCTTGTCCCCATCCAGCCATCACTACCAACATCCCACAGAAACATTCTCCAACTCAGCTCAGGATTGATCAAATTTTCAAGACAACTTTGGGTTACTAATCTTCACTGGCACAAATTTTTTTATAGTCAAGCAAGATATCTACACAAGAGTCATAGGTTGAATATGGCATCAACTGTTGCACACCATTCTTCATACACAGTTTATATTAAAGGATAGGCCAGGGATAGTCTCTAGTTACTTTTCACAAAATCCATAGGGTCATTTGAACTCTGTGCTGATAATGAAACGCTTGTCTGTTACATATGCTTTGTTTAAAACTAACCTATATGTACAATGTCCACCTGATCTTACACAGCTTGCTACATCTATGGCTTATGTTACAGGTAAATTGTCAGAGTATAGTGATGATCTGAACTGTATCTCTACATCAGAGATTTCCAAATTATGTTACAACACTTTAGCATGTCACTAATAATCTTTAGGCATGTCAAAGTAAGTCACAAAAGTAAGTCAGCTTTTAGGAATTTTTATCTGTGAAATTCAATTGAAATCTGAAACAATGCATACAATTAGACTTATAATGGTGACGCATGATGTGATATTTAATCACTAATAAAATTATTCTGTCATGAAATTTTTTTTTTAAAAAGCACATCAATGGAAAAAGTTTCAAAAGCTCTGCTCTACATGATGCCTATTACACAACTAGGTGAATAGGACCAGCAAGAGTTAAGTGACTTTGTCATAGCAACAGCTCAGCACCTACATTTCAGTTACCTCCCACAAACACAAATACCCACTTTTATTCACTTCACTGTTTCTATTCACCTGCCTTCTGTCATACACCCACACCTGTCTCCTTTACTTCTACCACACCACCACTCTTTCTTTCTCTCTCTCTCTCTCTTTCTCTTACACACACACACCAATTGTTTTAATCACCCTACTTGTTTTATTCTTATGCTACTTCTGTCTTTACTACTATTCACCATCTGTCATCATACCAGTCCAGGGACACTCAATGTAGTTGCTCAGTCTGCTTAATGCAGCAACCTTACCTCTCTCAAATAACACACTGTCTTAAAAAAGAGAAGAACATATTGCATAATAGTTATACAATGTTTGAAAATAAAAGCAGAATGATCATGGCTGAAATACCCTTTCTTTTATCATAGAGGAGGGCTGAACTGGAGCTTAATGCCAACACCACTATTACAGCCACCAGTACTAGCAATACCGTCACCACCACCACCACTACTATTATAAGCACAATCATCACCACCAGCAGTGCAACTACTGCCAAAACCATGTTCTTATCTTCAAACCTCTCACAGCAAGTTTGAGCTTGACATAATTCCATCCTTGTGGTTTTCTTTCTTGATAGAGAATTGCTGTTGTTGTCTCCAACTCATAATCTCTACTTAACCAACTTTTTCTTTCTTGCAAACTCAAAGTTTCCTGGCAACTAATAGCAACAAAGGATAAACATTCTCAGTGCACTGCAACATGTCATTTAGCCCCAAGTCAGTCTTAACTGGACAGACTTATTCCAACCATGACTATTTCATCTTATATTTTCACTGAGTCATTTTTAATGGTGTGTCTGAGGGAGATCTGACTGTTGTTTCTAGCATGTCAAGCGACTACTTAGAGGCTCCTTTTATCACAGTTTACTGAAATGTGAAAGCATTTTGTTCCTCAGTTAGAGAGGTTATCATGTTTAAGTAAACCTCAGTTACCAGCACATGATTGCAGACCCAGCACTCATTATGTCATAACAACAATCACAGCTGATTGAGTTGACAGAGAATATGAAGCCTTATCTTCCAAAGAGACTCAACAGTATATTACCTATTACAGATACTGGCACTGTTGCCATGCTAAAGAAACTTAACTTTCTGTGCTCTACTTCACTTACATGTCAATAGTTACTATGGAGAAGTACACGTCATTGATGTACTCTAAGAACCTACCTAGCTGTTGATGTGGATTATCCACAGATCAGCCCAGTTCAGACCTATGATCAAAGATGTTCCAGCTATGACTGTCCTAGTTTACTTTTCTGTACATGACTATACAATCCGATGTGCCCTTCATATTTTATGATAGGTTAGGATCAACCAGTACATCAGTCCAGGGCCCAGAGAGCCAAAGAGATGGACTGTAACAATCTACTGGAACTTTCTCTGAAAATCAATTGAATTTTGAGAGGACCCCACCCCATCCCAGGGCTTAAAAGCAGGTTTATTCTACCCTACTAAATTTTTCTAAGAAGCTTAGAGTATGATTTACGGCAGATTTGGTTGATAATTTCAGTAGATCAAGTGACCATGTAGATACTTTGTTTGCCAATCCTAGGTGTAGTGGAAATGTATGCGGGAAGGATACAGAGTGATGAACAAGACATAGTCTATGAGATGTAGTGCTAAGGTTTGTTGCATGGGTATCACATAAGAGTTTGACCATGGTGTGAGGTGTATAATGTAATGCAGTCACATTCACTTCCTCAGCCTTTCCTGCCATCAGCCTCAGTTCTGAAACCTGGGTGTTAACACTTTTATATTCTCTCTCTATCTTTGTAAAGAAGGACAAATATCCAGGACATTAGATTATTTCACCCCTCATAACATATCAAATCAGGGAACTCTTCTATAAATTTTTTTTTTTTTTGATACTGAACATCTCTAGTTTCTTCAGATTCTGAATGTTACCATATAGTCATCATCATCATCATTTAACATCCATTTTATATGCTGGCATGGATTGGATGGTTTGACCAGAGCTGGTAAAGCCAGAGGCCACACCAGGTTCGATTGTCTGTTCTGGCATGGTTTCTATGGGTGGATGCCTTTGTAATGCCAACCACTCCACAGAGTGTGGTACCAGCATCAGTGCTTTTAATGTGACACCAGCATCAGTATCACTTCTGCTGTGGTGGATGGGTCTTCTTGAGTACAGTGAGGTGCTAGATATCTTGGTCCTTTGTCTTTCCTTTTGTAAACCTCAGTGTCTTGAGATTGGCCTTAGAATGAGTAAGGTTTAGAATGGCAGTCAGTGTATGCTATGACAAGTATAATGTCTTCACAAACAGACAGGAATTATTAGGGATGAAATGTGACAGTTAGGTACATCATGTAAACATTCAATATCAGGATCTACATTTGTATGAGAATAAATAAACTGACAAATTACTTTACATACATCTTTGTTTATTTGTTAACTATCTAAGAATATTTAAAAACATCAAAAACTTAAATGTTTACAAAACCTTGAAGTATACATAGATGTCATGGCTTAACTCTGGTTTCATAGCATTATACATAAATTTCAACTTGTGTTTAAGAACTTTATAATCCATTGGATTATAGCAATGAATAATTCATTCTCATGTAATATATTTTGGATGTGTAAGCTTGGTGAATTCTTTTTCTTTCTTATAAGTAACTCCTAGTAGAATTTGATTTAAAGACAGCAAACTAATGAAACAATCGTCAACTATATAATGTTTTACATTTGATCAAGGTACTTACTTATAGTTAAGTGACCTTTTCCTATAGTATCTAATTCCAGAAGTTATACTGATTTCAGTGTTCAGCTACTTTTACTAGGGATACCTGTTCACAGACAGGTGGACTGGATACAGCAGTGAATTATACTTAGTCATGAGAGTTATTACAAGGAATTCAGAGATAGATGACAAGGCTATATTGTACTACAGAATATACCCTAGCACTATATCTCATACACTATGTCTTGTTCATCACTCTGTATCCTTTCCTCATACATTTCCACTACACCTAGGATTGACAAACAAAGTATCTACTTGGTCACTTGATCTACTGAAATTATCAACCAAATATACTGAAAGATTTTTAGCCAACTGCTTTTTTTGTCCATCAAGATATTGTATATAAAGACAGTGCTTACATCTGTTGAATACATTCAGTGCTGACTGAAAATCTAGTTATATTCTGTAGTACAGTAGAGCCTTGAAAGAACAAAACACTTTTAGCATACCTCTAATTTGTTGATTTCAAATTTTTGGCACAAGGTCAATTGTGAGAGGGAGAGGGTGATTAGATCAACCCCAGAGATCAACTGGTACTTATTTTATTGATCCCTAAAGGATGAAAGGTAATGTCAACCTTGGTGGAATTTGAACTCAGAACATAAAGACATACAAAATGCTGCTAAGCATTTTGCACAGCATGCTAACGATTCTGCTAGCTTGCTACCTTTCACCACTACTTTATTAATTGAAGTAAATGTGAAGAATAGTGTTCTATTTAAAAATTGGTCTATCCAGTTTACTAAATCCCTTAATAACTGTGAATTTATAAGCAGAGTCTTTATGGTCAGTTAAGGAGGATACTTGATCACTGATGGAATTTGGTACTTGGGTGATCTCTGTTTTTCCATCCACAAAGATGTATATAAAGAAAAAAGTCTTTATATCCATCTATATAAACTGTGCTGCTAAAGACAGGCAGGCAGAAGACAGAAGACAGATATTAAAGAGCATGTGATAGCAATTCAGTTAGAACTCCATATGCTTATTATAGTCTGAAACATGCTTATGCATTCATACACACACACACACATGTACAGGCATGGATAGGCACCTCAAGTAAGTGTCTTCTATAAAAGCCCAGGGTCAACCAAACCCCAGGGTATAGATTTAGTACACTGAAACTGAAAGAAGTCCACCAGGCCAGTCACATTTGTCTGTCCTCTCCACTTCATCAGTTAAGACTTTCCATTTTACCTTTGGGCCAGCCTACTATGTTTGTCTGAAAGTCGAAAGACCCTTTCTGTTATCTATTTATGTTGTAACTGTACAATCATTTTCCTTACATTGTATAGCCAAAAGGCCTTTGTCCATTGTATATGCACAATTTTTTTTCTGTTGCATTTGCACTATCATTTCATCATGTTACATTCATCTCATACTCTCTCTGTTATTTATTTATTTGTAAATGTACAATTATTTCCCTTCTGTTGTATAGCCAAAAGGTGTTCATCTGTTGTATGTGTATAATTCTAGCTTTCTTGTTTTTGTTTTCATTCTTGTATACGTTCATTTGCTTTTCCCAGAAGCTTAATGCTTTTAGCTTAAGTTTCTGGCACTTGTTGAATTTGAGTGATCTCAGTGGTACAAAAGTGTGAAACTGCTAGGACTTTCCGGACACTGACTGACAAGGAAATCAGCTGCAAATGGTCCATGTATCTTGTTTTTGTCCTGTTTATTGTTTGTTGTTATTGCCTATTTTTCTGCATGTTGTGTTTTGTTGGATTTCCACTCATTGTGTTATTTCTGTCCTACTCTTGAATTATATATATATATATATATATATATATATATATATATATATATATATATATATATATATATATATAAGTCAGTAAATAGTGGGGTTGTGTTAACCGCACATGGAGAAATAATAGGAAAATGAAAAATAATAATAAGGCAGAATGCTAAACTGAAAGCATATTTTAATATAGATTTCTAACCGGCTTTCATTTAATGGCAAATTTTCAAGAAGAGGGAGAATGAAAATGTTTTTTACAAAAATGTAAAAAATGAAAAAAATAATATATAAAAAAATAAATATACCAATATATTATATTGTCTTTGAGCTTTTAAAGTTCAATGGTAATCCATGTAGATAGTAGTTGGAAAAATAAGGATGCATGAAAATTGAGAGTTGTGTTAGGTTTAAAAAAAGAGAAAAGGTTTATGTGTTGTCAAAACAGGAAGTGTGTGTAAGGGGAGAAAGTCCCCTTACACACACTTCCTGTTTTGACACCACACTTCCTGCTTAACACATAAACCGTTTCTCTTTTTTTAAACCTAACGCAACTCTCAATTTTCATGCATCCTTATTTTTCCAACTACTATCTACATGGATTACCATTGAACTTTAAAAGCTCAAAGACAATATAATGTATTGGTATATTTATTTTTTTATATATTATTTTTTTCATTTTTTACTTATTTGTAAAAAACATATTCATTTTCCCTCTTCTTGAAAATTTGCCATGCAATGAAAGCCGGTTAGAAATCTATATTAAAATATGCTTTCAGTTTAGCATTCTGCCTTATTATTATTTTTCATTTTCCTATTATTTCTCCACGTGCGGTTAACACAACCCCACTATTTACTGACTTGTACCTTCTACCACACGTGTGATACAGAATGCCACCTAAAAATAACCCCAATCTTCCAGAGAAAGTCACCAATGAGACCATCCTAAAAGAACTCAAAACAATTAACACACACCTACTCACACTTTCCAACAAAATTGATGAACTTCTCCTTCAAACCCATGATATCCCAGAAAACAACCCACATCAACATCTTTCGGATAAGGTTAATGAAAACCTAAATGAAATTCACTACACTAAAAACTTTACTTACCAACTCATCATGGAAGGAACCTCATACATCATCCAACTCACAGAATGAACACACTTCAACTCCAGCACAACACATTAAAAACCAAATCAAAACTACCTGGACCAAGAAACTGCACAACAGAAAACTCCTTTTCTGGAACAACTTAAAAACCACAACAAAGCTGAAATTTATGACAAATGGTCAAACTCTTCTCCCATCATACTACCCCGTAAATTCCAAATTAAACACATCACAGATGAACCAGAAGAACAACGCTCTCTAAGAGAAAAACTGGCATCTGAAAAGATGAAAACTGAAGTGGAACTTATAAAACTCAGAGCACAAAATCACGAACAAAAATACACAAAAATTGATGATGAGATGCTCTTAGAACTTACCACACACTCCAACGAGCAATCCCTTGAACATGTTATTAAGCTGTGGAAAGATGAATGTCAAAAGGAAGAACTAACTTCCCTTAAACACTGGGAAAACAACAAAAAATTCTTCCATAACTATGAAACACAATTCATATTAAACCTCAAATCAAAAAAACCCTTCATAAAAGGACCCATAACACATACTACCACTGCTCCCCACAAACACCACCCCAAACCACACCACAAACACACATACCCCCTAACCCCCCTCCACACAAAACACATCCTCCCCCAACCCTACAAAAACCCTTTTCCCCCACAAAATAATCCAAACAAGACCCAACTCAACCCTCCTCCTCCATGGACAAGAAGCATCATGAACCCACCTTACACTTGTTATTATCCCCATCTCAATGCCCCCCCCCCACTCTCACACCAATAACAAACAAGGAATCCTACCCACACCTATGCATAAATCTCCCACTCAAGGAACCCCATATTGTCCACCCAACAAACACCCACAATCATACCACTTTTCCTACAGATCTTCATACCCACGCTACTCACACCAACAGAACCACGATAACTACCTACCCCACTCCAACCTTGCATACAATCCATCCTACAAACACCCAAAAACTCACCGCATTTCTCACAAAACCTTAAACCATCACATCCCATACCAACACAATTACTATAACTACCCATCCACTTCCAACCTCTCCACCTAACAATACCCCTACCCCTTCTACCAGAACTCTAACAATCACTACACCCCCTACTTCAACAACCATTTTTTAGACGGGGGGGAGAAAAACAGACACTACCGCTAATACAGACCCATAAAAAGAAAACTAAAAAGAAAACTAAAATAATAAATCTCTCTAATAAAACCCTTACACAAACCCAAATTAACATCCTAGCCAGAGGCTTAAAATTCACACCCACCCCAAGAACACCCAACCCCACTGAGATCAAGGATAACATTTCAGAATTTTGCAGAAAGCTTCGTTTAACAGAAGCTTTTATAAACCTCAGCAATGAGGATGATTCAATTATTAAAAACAAAAGCAACTTCATACCTTCCAAAGGAAGGAATAAAGCACTGGACGATTTTTGCAACCACATCCAGAGTTTCCCTTTTACCCCGCCCAAAACCAAGGTCAAATCAAACTTTAATAGAATAGAATGGAAAAACCTAAGAGACTTACAACAGGACAAAAGCCTTACTATCAAAGAAGCTGACAAAGGTAGTACTGTAGTCCTAATGGACACAGATTTTTACAAACACCTAGCACTCTCCTTACTAAACGACAACTCTTTCTATGAAATTATCACCAACTATAAACAACAAAAAACTCTCAAAAACCTCACCACCCTTATACTCCAGCAAGGTCAAGGACTCACAGACAAAGAAAAGGATTACATCACTAATTTCAAATGCAAGCCCAGCCTTTTCTATGGCCTCCCTAAAATCCATAAGAACAAATCCATCACCAAAGCTTGCAAACTCTCCTCTGACATCTACATCAACATCAAGGCATCGGAAGATTTAAAACTAAGACCCATTATAGCAGGCACCTCCTGCGAAACACACCGTTTAAGCACTTTCCTGGACATTCTTTTGAAACCTTTCCTAAGTCACATCAAAAGTTTCATTAGAGATGATCTTGACATGCTCATTCACCTCCTGAAAACAACAAACGAGGAGTCACTCTTGGTTTCTTTTGGCGTGATCAACCTTTATACAAATATCCCTCATGAATATGCTATTGAGGCAATTAAATTCTGGCTGCACAAACACCCAGAAACATTTCCTAATCGCATCAGCACAACCTTCATTATAGAATCACTTAAGTTCATTCTAACCAATAATTACTTCCTGTTTGCAAACACATACTTTCGCCAAAAATGTGGTATCGCCA
Organism: Octopus bimaculoides; assembly: GCF_046866305.1. Lineage (NCBI taxonomy): Eukaryota > Metazoa > Mollusca > Cephalopoda > Octopoda > Octopodidae > Octopus > Octopus bimaculoides. The sequence goes on along the minus strand of NC_142930.1, from coordinate 80,664,510 downwards.
TGGGTACTAAAGCTGCACCAGTCCTTGCGAACCTCATAATGGGTTTTTTTGAATTATTACTATATGAAATCTCACGCCAGAAATTTGGACACCCTTTCCACATCTACTTAATGGATAACTGGAAAAGATACTTCGATGATTGTTTCATCATATGGAAGGAATCCTATGAAAAACTTCTAGAATTCAAATCCATACTTAACAACATACATCCCAGCATTCAATTCACTATGGAATTCAGCAAACATCATCTCCCTTTTCTTGATCTCTTAATTATAGAAACACCTAATAACCAAATCACAACCGACATCTACCACAAACCTACAGACTCACAACAATACCTCCTTTTCAGCTCATGCCACCCAAAACACACCAAGATAAATATCCCCTTCAATTTAGCTAAAAGAATTTGCACCATTGTCTCTGACCCAACCACTCGAGAAATACGCTTACAAGACCTCAAAAAAACACTATTACAACGCCAATATCCCTCCACACTCATAGATTTTGGAATAAAACGTGCCAAGGAACTTGACAAAAACACACTAAAAACCAACCAACACAATAACACACCCAACCCCAAAATACTTCCATACATCTCCACCCACAACCCCAAAAACATCGAAGCATACACCACAATCCAACAAAACCTCCCCTTACTCACCACAGACCCGAAAATGAACAATGTCATCAATACACACAAAGTCCTTAAATGCAAAAGGCAACACAAATCTTTGAAAAAACTCTTAACCAATGCCAAACTACATACACTATTTCCACCCCCATCAGTTAAAAAATGTGCACGCCCTAATTGTGGTACCTGCCCCTACCTACTTGAAGGCTCTGAATTTACCTTCAAACGAGGAACAAAGTTTAAAATCAAAACCAATTTCTTTTGTTCCTCTGGAAACCTCATTTATGTCCTCACATGCGCAGGTTACCAACACTTCTATATCGGACAGAAGAGCCTCCCATTGCATAGAAGAGTAGCAGTCCATAAAGAACAAATAAATCTCCCTCAATACCGCCAAATTCCACTCAGTGGCTACATAGACTCTTGCACCAGAAACAAAAACCCTAAATTCCTTATATTCCCTTTCTATCAATGTAAAGACAGAATCTCCACACAAGAAAGAATCAACAAGGAGAATCTTTTCATAGAGAAATTCTAACCATTTCTTAACACACAAACCCCTCAGTGACCTTATTTCTCTAGGAACAGATATAAACTTCCTGTTGACAAAGAGTCCATAACTCCAACTAAAGAGATTTGTCTCTCCTTACACACACTTCCTGTTTTGACACCACACTTCCTGCTTAACACATATACCTTTTCTCTTTTTATAGACCTAACACAACTCTCAATTTTCATGGATCCTTATTTTTCCAACTATTATCTACATGGATTACCATTGAACTTTAAAAGCTCAAAGACAATATAATGTATTGGTATATTTATTTTTTTATATATTATTTTTTTTTATATATTATTTTTTTCATTTTTTACTTTTTTGTGAAAAACATTTTCATTCTCCCTCTTCTTGAAAATTTGCCATGCAATGAAAGCCGGTTAGAAATCTATATTAAAATATGCTTTCAGTTTAGCATTCTGCCTTATTATTATTTTTCATTTTCCTATATATATATATATATATATATATATATATATATATATATATATATATATATATATATATATATATGGTGGGCTTCTTTTTTTTTTCAGTGTTTTAATCCAAAATGGAAATGAATACCAATTTTTCCATGTGATGGGCTTAAATAGTTGTGATTTTTGTTAACATGGAACCAATGGTAGCCTTAATACACAAAGAATCTTTATCTACCAGTGCAGTATCGAGCACTCATTCTCATTGTTTGATATTTATGTATAAGTATGTATGTATGTCACTCAGTCATTTCACATGCTAGAAATAGCAGGGTTCATATGGGTATGTTGTAAGGCCTATAGCATATCAAAAACAGCTATGTCAACCAATTCATCTCGTTTTTCTTCTTTTTTTCAAATTATGCCCATATATTTTATGTTTTACTTATTTCAGTCATTGGGCTGTGACCATGCTGGGGCACCACCTTTTAGTTGAATAAATGGACCTCAGTACCTATATTTTTTAAAGACTGGCACTTATTCCATCATTTACTTTATACTAAACTGCAAAAGTATGGGGACATAAACTAACACCAGTTGTCAAGCAGTGGTGGCAGACAAACACACATACATACTGTTATACTTGGGGAGTCATATTTTGCCACAGCTTTATTATTACTATTTTTGTTTCTTTGCCAAAGATCTTTCATCACATATCCTGTTTCCTCTTCAATGACTCTTTATCCCACATATCTCATCTTCTTTTGCTTTATCCATGAAAGAGCATTGACAAAGAAACAATAACAATAAAGCTGAAGTAAAGACCAAGCATTAAGCAAATATGGCCATCTCCAAGTATAACAATATTTATTTCAACACACAATTTCACATCAAGAATCTTGCAAGACAATTACATAAATGTGTGTGTGTGTGTGTGTGTATATATATATATATATTTGTATATTTAGATCTCTACCAAATATTTGGTAAAAATATTGTATCTGTTATCAACGTAGCAAAATTCTCACATGAAAAGTTGTTTATAAGACAATTTTGTGTGCATATCAATTTAAATAAGAGTCATAACGCAATCCATAGTAAAAACTTGTTTAATAATCTATGCACATTTCAATGCAATATCCCGACTCACTCTTGTCTGAGATATGAATATGGAGTCTTGCATCTCTTCAGGGTCAAGTTACATTAATTCACAGCAGACAGCAAACAACAGACAACATTAATAGTTGTCTGTTGTTTGTTGTCTGCTGTGAATTAATGTAACTTGACCCTGAAGAGATGCAAGACCCCCATATTCTTATCTCTGACAAGAGTGAGTCGGGATATTGCATTGAAATATGCATAGGTTATTAAACAAGTTTTTACTATGGATTGCGTTATGGCTCTTATTTAAATTTATATATATATATATATATATATATATATATATATACAAATGTCACTAAAAGCAACTAGGGTATTAGGAAACACCTATATTGCTAGAAATAAGAACTAAACCACTCTAATGTTGTAGTTAATGCACATGAATGAAAACAGATACACTAACTGGGACATTAATTGTCCAAAAAGTGCCAATCGAGAATTCCTGATACTGACATGTCAATTTCAGCAATTTCTGTTGCCTCATCAGTTAAGACAACTCGATTTCGGCTCTTCCCGGATTTGCTTCACCATGGACGATTATGGTTTCTGTTAGTGTGTTTTCATGCATGTGTATTAACTACAGCATTAGAGTGGTGTAGCTCTTATTGCTAGCAATGTAGGTGTTTCCTAATACCCTAGTCACATTTAGTAACATTTATAACTCTCCTTTTTGGTGAAATATTGCAAACTGCTATTTATATTAATTTTATGTTTACACATTAGTGAATCACTAAATCATCCAATTATTTGGATGACAGAAACATATATACTAATGGCAAAGCGAGTCCAGAAAGAATTGAAGTCAAGCTGTCTTAACTGATGAAGCAACAGAAGTTGCCAAAACTGACATGTCAGTATTAGGAATTCTCAGTTGGCACTTTTGGGACAATTGTGCTTCCTGTTAGTGTGTGTTTTCATTCATGTGCATTAACTACAGCATTAGAGCAGTTTAGCTCTTATTTCTAGCAACATACATGTTTCCTAACACCCTAGTTGCATTTAGTGACATTTGTAATTCTCCTTTTTAGTGAAACATTGCAAACTGTTGTTTATATAAATTTTATATATATATATATATATATATATATATATATATATATATATATATATATATAATCAGAATTTAACATCCATTTTCCATGCTGGCTGGATGCTCTTCCTATCACCAACAACATTATTGAGTGGGCTGAGCACATTTTACGTGGTACCAGCACAAGTGAAGTCTGTTTTTTGGCATGATCTTTACGACTGGATGCCCTTCTTAATGCCAACCACTTTACAATGTGGATTGGATGCTTTTTATGTGACACCAGCACTGGCAGAGTCACCAAGTGACTTGCAAGACACAGATTCTTTGAGAGGAAGAGAACACTGGAGATGGTTTTGTGCCGAGTGATGAGAGAGGGACAGAAACAGGTGTCTTACTGTAGAGGAGATACATCGTTACCCCAGTTAGAGGAAAAGAGAGATCAATCAAGAATGAGAGAGGCATACTCTCAAGGTACGGGGATGAGAATGCAAATTGGATGTTAGAGCATTGCTCAGGGTATATGAGTAGGGAGTTCACGTGAATGCAAAGAGTGGGGAAGGGGGAAGAATACAGTGACTGGTGAAACCTGGGTATATGGAAAGGGACGTGGGTAGAATACACGACACTTCCAGTACTCAGGTGCGTCTTTTCAAGAACCTCATATCGCCAGACATCTCAGTCCATTGTCATCCTCTCTGTGAGGCCCAACATCTTGAGATCGGTCCTCATTACTTCATCCCATATCTTCCTGGGTCTTCTTCTTTCACGGCTGCCATCTTCTTTAAGCAATCGTACTCGTCTCTCTTCTGGTCGTCTTTACTGTATCCATCCATTTGACACTGCATTAACATTTCATCAAAGACTTCCTCTCCAGAACCTCTCTTAATCATCCTCCCTGAATTTTTCTTTCTCCCAATCATTTCATTACTACATAGCCCCCAATCATACATGCCGTTAAAAAAAAAAAGATCACGTCACTTTTCTTTTAAAATTAATACAAAAATAATTACATACTAACACGCTCGTTCATTTATAATTATTTATACGTTTTAAATCCTTCATCATTCCGTCAATATTTTATTCTGAATACGTTTATTGTTACCCTTAGCAACACAATAATCATGGCGTCTTTAAAGTTTCGTTTGTGTCCTATGAATACAATACGATGTAGTTTAAATATCCACTGCTGTTGCTCGTCCTTTTACTGTTTTATGCCCTTTTACGGAAGCCTCAGACTGAATTATTAACCGCGTGGTGAGACATCACAAACTTTGCTTTCTCTCAGACAGTTTACGTTTCTTAAGGTTTGTTACGGAAAGTTCCAGGTTCCAATCTGAGTCTGACAATGTAGTAGGAGTTGATGTTGGAATTTATAGAGTAATCTGTGTGTGTGTGTGTGTTTGCGCGCAAAGTGAATTGTATGTGCCTTCGTGCTTTGGGTGCTACACAATATTTAGTGAATGTAAACTTTCAAACAGAAGAATAAATTATTTCTCTATATTCATGTCCTTGTCATATGGGTGACGCTACCTTTTGTGAGTGAGTGTGTGATTGAAGACAATGTGCATAAACAAAACACAATTGACTAAGTTCTACAAGGAAATAATGCAGAGTGCAACGTTTCTCTTCTTTAAAGTTCTTCTCCAGAGCAGGAATCCGTTTAGAACGTTTGTCCTTATTTTCTTTCACCCTACAATAAATATGTACTTCTTCAATTGTTGTTTCTAATTGCAAAACTTGCCAACAAAAAATATCAGTTCTAGTGATTATTAATATTTATCGATTACTGAGATCGATTTAATCGACTAGTATTATCTCATTAATTTGTGGTCTTGTTCCTATATTAAAAATCAATTTTCAATAAGGGTAGTGGATTGCCAGAATCGTTAAATATTTACTTAAGGCTATTTCTGTTCGGAGTTCAAATCCCACCGAGAACACCTTTCCTGTTCGTTCTTCCTGTATTGATAAAATAATGAATAAGTTAAAAACTAGTGTCGATGTAACCAACTATATCTTCACATACCCACCTTTCTGCGAAACTTAGTACCGGTGTGCAGTTTCAATCACATGCTTAAAATTGTAGAAGAATCTATTGAAATATTACACATATTCCAAATAAGGTTTTAAAAAAATGGAACAGCAAGAAACACGAAAATATTTAAAAATGAGAGTAAACTCCTTAACAAATACTTACGTTGGTTGTGATAATATCACACATTATCTCAATTCTTGATCGGGCTTTTTATACAGATTCTTGTTGAAAAAATACTCTTCATAAACAGAATGAAAAATTATTACTGTTTACATAGCCCAAAGGAGACATGCTTGGGGACGAATTGATAAGGCATCTGCCTACCGACTGAGGGTTTAACAATTCATTTAGACATCTGCAGTGTCTTATTCCATTAAACTGGATATTACGGGTTACACAATTACCTCTACAACGAGTCCATTTAGCTGTACCTTGGTGTCATACTGAAAGAAAAAAAAAAATTGCAACTAGTAAATACAAAACGATTAATAGTCGATCCAATTGAAATAGCACGGAAGACGCTCGAACAATTCGATGGTTTAAATATTTGGAAAGAACAATAACAGAAGCGGGGAAATCCAAGAAACACTTAAAATGTTGAATTATAGCAGCTACAGCGAATTTAGTTCGGGGAACTAAAAAGACTACAATAACAAGAGGAAATTACATTTTGTTTTAAGCTCAACAGTAATTTCATCTGCACTTTATTGGTGCAACTCCTAAATGTTGGATGCTAAAAACAGGAAATAAGTACTATAAAAAGATGTTTTGTGTTCAATTTCAAGAACATTAGGCCAATGAGAGCGTTAGGAAAGAAACTAAAATGGTTATGCTCTGTGAAACTCTTTTTGTCAGTTGTGAAAAAGTTAAAAATGAAATAGTTTGATCTAACAACACGACACCATGAGAATCTATGTGCAATGGATATGATTTCTCGCGGGGTGAGGAGCAGAGGGAGAAACCTAAAAAAGGAGCAGCGAGACCGCGAAGTGAGTAGTTAAGCTACATCAAAAAAGCAAACGAACGGAAATGTTTGAAAACATGTAATTGACTGGTGACCAGAAAAGATGAAGAGAGAAGTTGCATATATTTCTGTGTACCTACACCATCTCACACCATCTCAGTTATGAAATTTCGTAAAGGAATACAGCTTATTACTTTAAAAAACAACGAAAACCTGAATAATTGATTAATTCAAAATTTGTTTCAATACTTTAGTTTAAAATGTAGTCATGTATTGATTTGGAGACGCTTATGTAGTCTTCACATCGTTTTCTCTTGAACCAAAAGAATGACAAAACAAATAGCCTCTTCTAAGAGCTGGTCCTCCCATACTTTAACCATTCTACTACTTCGTCTACTCGAAACAAATTCTTCTTAAATCATGAACTAGTTATTTTTTTAGACACACCTTCGCAGTTCCAGCCCTACATAACTACATACAAATATAATACAAAATAAAAAGGCGAAGAGGAGCACGAGCAGTTAGGGAACCACTAGATGGTTGTTCAACCTACTTAAGATAACAGCCAAAATTTCCTCAAAACACTTCCTGTCGACTTCTAAAAAGACTCACTGGATAATCGAGTCGCAGGTGCACAGTACTTGGATACAAACAGAACTGTTACGACTAGGATAACTTTAATATTTCTGCATGATCAGAGCCTACGGTGGAGCTTGAAAGTTGCATCTATCAAACTCACTGCATTCAACAAGCCACACCAAAGGACACTAAATATAAGTCTAACATAGTACTAACGTCAAAAATGTTGCGAATCAACGGAGGAGCCTTCACTTGGAAACAATAAACTTAATTCAATTTAAGCAAATAATATTACAACAATATAACCTGTTGGAAATAACAGCCAAAATCTCCCTCAAATTCTATATTACAAACTTTAAAAAGAAAGACACATTAAAAAAATGTAGTCTTGGATGTCAGTCAGTATGATAACAGCTGGAATATCTTTAACTACAGGTTTGCTAAATCAGTGCTTAATAAGACAGCAACCATTAGAGCCGGACTGAGTTCCCTTCGCCTATTTCTGCTGCAGCCTCCACCATAATCCTAGAGGATCAGGTTGAGCTAAGTGGTTGGATTTTCTTACTGCAATATATGCACTCCGTGGTGAAGCACACTGTTTGGCTCCCAATGTTACAGAAGCATGGAGTATCAATATATGAAGTGCTGGATCTGTGGTACCTGTTTATAGATGCTTTGAATGACGCCCAGTTATTCGACAAACTACCAATATGTTACAGTTAGAGCTTCAGAGGACTTTATTATCCAAGGGAGATAATTAAAGACTATTAAAAGTTGCTTCCCCTCTTTTAGGAATGTTTTGTTTTTGTTTTTTATTCGGTATTCTAAAAATTCTATACCCATTTTGATTTAAAATAATAAAAAGATGGTATATTTTTGACACATAATATCTTAACTTATCAACACCATCTTATGTTATTGAACACAACATTGGTGACCCTATCAGTTATATATTATTAACCTGTCCGCTTCTAAAATCAGAAGCAAACTGTAAGACGAATTGGATTAAAAACTGTGTGCATCATCTATTCCCTTTCTTTTCACCAGTATATTTTCTTCTTCTCCGAAATGTCCCACGACATTAAAAAAAGGAAAAAAACAGTCTGGAGACTAGACTATTGATAATATTTCCATTATTTCACACAACTGAATATTCATATTTCTGCATTGAACAGAATGTACAAGATTTAACATTTCTCTTTATAGAGTAGTGAGGTTTATAGAGGGTTCTGAAGTTTATAAAATTTATACCAGTATTATACTGTGTCAAAGTGGATAGATGACAAACAGTGACTGGAGAAAAAATACCCAGGTACACCTAGTACATGAAAAGTTAATTGTAAAGTGTGGGTTGACATACATGTTGTACTGAGCCCTAAAATTGCAGTTGATTAAAATACACCTTTAGTAAGAAGAGCAATTCATTGTATCAATGATTAATTCTAGTCCAGATGGGTATGAATGACAATCCCAGAAACAACTATATTACACCACTTCAACAGATGATTTTTGAATTATAGAAGAGTAGTGGATGTCAAAGATAGATGAAATGCTTTGTAGCATTCAGTGATGTTTCATTCTGAGATCAAATTCCACCAAGACTAACTGTGCTTTTCATTTTCTGAGGTTTATAAAATAAGTACCAATAACATACCTGGTAGTGAATCTGTTGACTTCCCTCATCACCATGCTTTTATCCCTAATTCATAATTATGAAATCATTATTTGTGTTTATAAATTCTATATAGTCAAACACTAGAATGAATATATTTGAATAATGATATGAATCATATTTAATATGAGGGTAAACCACTTTAAATATAGTGTATCTCATACGATTCTCAATAGAACCAAACATTGTAACTTTGTGCCTGAACTATTCATGCATTTGGCAAATAGCTGTTGCAAGTGCTTTATATTACATGCTTATACATATAAAATGTTATAGATATTATAGCAGGTAGAAAGGCTGAGCAAATTTTTCAGTTATTGACTCTGATGTTATCTGAATATCATTTCTGAGGAGCTACATCTATAGGCTGCACATACAGATTTTGTTAGATATCTCCATGCCATCTCTGAAAAACAACGACATCAACAAATATATGATGAAGTGGCAGAGTAGCAGACAAAATGCTTTGTAGTATTTGGTCAAGGTTCAAACCACAGTGGGGTTAATTTTGCCCTTTATCGTTCTGAAATTGATAAAATAAATACAAATCAGAAATTGTAATCAATTTGACTATTCTTTTAACATTTGTGGCCTTGGGACTAAATAGTCTTTTTTTTTTTTTTTCTTTTATAGCTTTAGTATTTCAGTTGAAAATGAGAAATTGGAATGTATATGTCCTTTCCTAAAAATTATTTGGTGTTTTTAAGTAAAGTTGGTGTGTTATTCTAAAATCACATTTAATTGCTTTTTTTCAGGCAAACTGGTCTAATAAGTAAAATGAATAACGATATTATTGATTTACTTGAAAGTGTGAAAGTTGCTAAAGCTGAAATAGAAAGAATAGAAAAAGAAAATGTCAATATCAACCAGTTTTTTCCATCGATACCTCACAACTTTGAAAAATATTCAACTGGAGAAACAAGTTATTGGCCTGAACTGATGAGCTCAGTGTCTTGTGCAAAATCCAAGAAAGGAAAATGTTCAGCAAAAACATTCAGCTGTGACATGAATTTGCATAAAAATGCAAATGCTTTATTAATGAATACAACATCTCCAGATAAAAAAGAAGAAAATGAAGATGAAAATACAGAAGAACAAAAAGCAGAAGAGATAACAGAGCAGTCATTAAATGACACTGCACTACAGATTGTATCTGAAGATAAAGAGGAATCTGAAGATGCTCCTGTGTTCACATCTCTGCAAGAAGCTCAAACCCAAAATGTAAATATCATTTAAATGTGTCATACTATGCTATGTCCTAGGAGAAGTAGGTTATACATGTGTGTGTGTGTGTGTGTGTGTCAGAGTAGTATAGTTTTCATGGAATTTGTCTGATATCTATAAATGTTTTATTTCTTTTAAAGCTATAACGATGCAAGTTATAATAATACAGGTCAGTGGTTAGTACTTTTACTTAATATTTCAATATTTCAAGGTTAAGACCCCTTCTTAAGGAAATCTTTGAAGAAAAGATGTTCTATAATGTGTGTGTATGGATTGTTTATGTTGCTGTTGTAGTCAATCAGATGTGTGCAGTTTGAATCAGCTGTGTGCAGTTATTAAAATGTGGATTACACTTGTTGAGTAAAATAAGGTTTTTTTATTCTCAAGTTCTCTGAGTTTTCTTTTTTTTTTTTTTTTTTTTGAGTCCTGGATGTCTTGGGTGTGACATTTTCTATAGGTGTTTTTTTTTTTTAATGAAAGAAGCATAGCAGCCTGGTGGTACTTCTGGTGTAGAATTCATCACATTTACTACATATAATTTTTATACACCACATAAGACCACACATATATATCTTCATCTTTGATCAGGCAATTGGGTAATGTACATAAGGTGTGGTTTTGTTTTGGCAGTTTTTAGTCACATCCCCACTCAGGGATGGTCTGGAATGTACCAGTTGTATATTCAACCACTGCTCCCACCTCCCAACAGACTGCATGGTGGATTGAAGCAGTTGTTTTTTAATTGAAATATGGCAGTTTCAAAAATACTTATTATCCATGGATGTGTAGCTTTTGCTAGATGGTCTGGTGATGTCCTATCATTTAATGACAGAGTATGGATAGACATTCTCCAACTGAACTTTTCAGAATTATATGATTTTGGTGCTTTTGCTTCCTACCTTGGAGCATATACTCTGTATCTTGTGAATCTCATTTCTAATGTAGGCCATCTTAGTTCTGATGGGCAAGGATGAATTATAGCATACAGATAGGCCTTTGCATGCTGCTCTTCTGTAAAAGTTAGTGGAGATGGATCCATTTTCTGTGACTTTGAGTTTAAAATCATGCAGAGATAAAAAAACAAAAAAAAACAGTGTAATTGGGGGGTTTCACTTCAAATTTTATATGTTCATTGATGTTGTAGATGTGTTTATGAAATATAGATATTAAAATGAACAAGACAAGAAATAAATTGAAAGTAAAAAGAAGGTAAGGAACATGTCTACATTAGTGCATCTTCCTCCTCATTCAAACTCCAATGGTATAATCATAGATCTACATTTAGAAACAAAGAAGAGGCTAATAATATATCTCTTGCTAAATTCATACATTTTCTCATAGATAAAAATATTGAATGTAAGACTGATTGATCTATTGTATGTAATATACAACCCTAATAGTAGACTTTGTGTATCAGAAGCATTCCACATTTATAAAATTAGTAAAACTAAATTAATTATGATTTATCAACATGATGAACTAATTATAAGATGCCAACAATTTAAATACAAATCTTTTCTATACTATAAGCATACATAACATTACACTTATCATTATAACTATAATTAGTAAACTACAACTCTAGTTTTAATACTCGGTATATATTTAATAACCATATCATTATATCTTAATGAAAATCTTTCATACCTTGACCTACCACAGTTTAACTTTACTAATTTAATAATTATATTTAAATTTAAACACTCCAATACGTTTTGAAAATTCATATTTTTTAAATGAAATTCTTCTATTTGTTGAAGATTACATCTACAGTCTATAATACACTAAATATTTTTCCGTATCAGTAAACTTATAATTCTATTTTCATAGCACCACTCTCTATATCTGTATCTTCTTAATTTTGAATAGTTTTCTTCTTATACCTAGGTATTTACACCTTGAGTAACATATATTGATTATTATCTTTAGTATACTCTTTTACTTGTTTCAGTAATTTGATTGCAGCCATGCTGGAGCACTGCCTTTAGTCGAGCAAATCGATCCCAGGACTTATTCTCTATAAGCCTAGTACCATGCATGCATGGTTTCAATAATGACTAAGTCAAAATGGTTTTTTATATTCTTCCTTCTCACTGGGATTGTTTAAATGTAGTTACAACAGTAATATGTCCTTCTACTGAAATGAAATTTCAGTAAATTTTCTGTATCTTGGTGCAGCTGAAGATTGCTCTGCATTTTACATTTAATGTAATGCTCGCATTGCTTAAATACATGGAGTCACATGAAACGATCGTACTGCAGTAACCTTGAATATCCTTGTTGCTTATTTTGATATATATATATATATATATATATATATATATATATATATATATATATATATATATGTGTGTGTGTGTGTGTGTGTGTGTGTGTGTGTGTATATACACATAAATATATATCCATAACTACATATACATAAATATAAATATACATAAATATAAATATATATATATACACATATACATATATACATATGTAAATATATATATATATAAATATAGATATATACATAAATATATATACATATATATATATATATATATATATATATACATGTATATACATATCCTCATCATCATCATTTAACATCCACTTTCCATGCTGGCATGGGTTAGATGGTTTGACTGAGGACTGGTAAGCCAGATGGCTGCACCAGGCTCCAATCTGATCTAGCAGAGTTTCTACAGCTGGATACCCTTCCTAACGCCAACCACTCCGAGATTGTAGTGGGTGCTTTTACATGCACCTGCACGAGGGTAGATCAGGAGGTACTGGCAACAGTCACCCTCAAATGGTGTTCTTTATGTGCTACCTGCACAGTAGCCAGTCCAGCAGCACTGACAACAACCTTGCTCGAATGTTGTTTTTCACGTGCCACCAGCACAAGTGCCAGTAAGGTGACGCTGATAATGATCACGCTTCAATGGTGCTTTTTATGTGCCACCAGCATGGGAGCCAGTCATCATCATCATTATCATCATTGTTTAGCATCCGCTTTCCATACTGGCATGGGTTGGACCGTTTGACTGGGGACTAGTGAGCCTGATGGTTGCACCAGGCTCCAATCTGATCTGGCAGAGTTTCTGCAGCTGGATGCCCTTCCTAATGCCAACCACTCCAAGAGTGTAGTGGGTGCTTTTATGTGCCACCGGCATGAGGGCCAGTCAGGCGGTACTAGCAACAGCCACGCTCAAATGGTGTTTTCCACGTACCACCAACACAAGTGCCAGTAAGGTGACATTGGTAACGATCATGCTCGAATGGTACTTTTTATGTGCCACCGGCATGGGGGCCATGTGGTGACCCTTGCAGTGATCATGCTCTGATAGTGCTCTTAGCACTCCACTAGCACGGATGCCAGTCATGTGGTGCTATCATCGAATTCAATTCCGATTTCACTTGCCTCAACAGGTCTTCACAAGCATACTTTAGTGTCCAATGAAAGAAAGGTACACCTAAATGGGCTGGTTACACCACCAGTATAGGCCACAGGTTATGGTCTCGCTTGGCCTGCCGGGTCTTCTCAAGCACAGCATATTTCCAAAGGTCTCAATCACTAGTCATTGCCTCGGTGAGGCCTAATGTTCGAAGGTCGTGCTTCACCACCTCATCCCAGGTCGTCCTGGGTCTACCTCATCCACAGTTTCCCCCGACTGCTATGGTGTGGCACATTTTCAAACAGTTATCCTCATCCATTTGTACCACATGATCATACCAGCGCAATTGTCTCTCTTGCATGCCACAACTAATGCTTCTTAGGTCTAACTATTCTCTCAAGTCGAGTATACACACTGATATTACACATCCATCGGAGCTAACTAGCTTCATTTCTTGTGAGCTTACGCATGTCCTCAGCAGTCACGGCCCATGTTTCACTGCCATGTACCATGGCTTTTCGTACACAAGCATCATACAGTCAACCTTTTACTCTGAGCGAGAGGCCCTTTATCACCAACAGAGGTAAGAGCTCTCTGAACTTTGCCCAGGCTATTCTTATTCTAGCAGTTACGCTTTCAGCGCACCCTACCCCCACAATTGACTTTGTCACCTAGGTAATGAAAGCTATCAACTACTTCTAGTTTTTCTCCCTGGAATGTGGCAAAAGTTGTTCTCTGTATGTGCACATTTACAGTGTTTATTGCACCTGAACATCTGCCACATACAAAAATTATCTTCCTAGTTAGCTTTCCTTTGATATTGCTGCACCTCTTGTGTGTCCATAGCTTACACTGGGTACAGCTTCTACCTATGCCTTTTTTACAGATCGAGCAGGGCCATCTACCTGAAGTTGTTTGTGGTTTGTCTCCTTTCTACTTATTAGAACTTTGATTTTAGCTAGGTTGACTCTAAGGCCCTTCGATTCTAGTCTTTGCTTCCACACCTGAAACTTCTCTTCTAGCTCTGATAGTGACTCTGCAAATAGGTCATCAGCATAGAGGAGTTCCCAGGGGCATCTCGTCTTGAGTTCCTCTGTTATTGCCTGGAGGACCATGATAAATAGGAGGGGGCTGAGGACTGAAACTTGGTGGGCCCCTACCTCTACCCGGAATTCTTCACTGTACTCGTTGCCAACCCTCACCTTACTGACAGCGACCCTGTACATGGCATGTACAGCTCTCACTAACCATTTATCTATCCCTAGTTTCCTCATTCACCACCAGATAATGGATCGGGGGACCCTGTCAAAGGCTTTCTCCATGTCAATGAAAGCCAGGTACAGAGGTCTTACCAGAAATATAGCATCAGTGGTGTTTTTACCTGGCACGAACTCAAACTGCATCTCATCTAAACTGACTCTCTCTCTAATTAGTTGGGCTATGACCCTCTCCGTGACCTTCATTACCTTATCCAACAATTTGATACCTCAGTAATTATTTGTATCTAAAGCATCACCTGTACCTTTGTAGCAGTTGACTATGGTGCTGCTACACCAGTCATTGGGTATGACTGCTTCGTGTATCACATGGTGAACTATACAGGTAACTAGGCTCTAGCCGACACTGCCAGATATTTTGAGCATCTCTGCAGTGATTCCTGATGGGCCAGGGGCTTTCCCTGTCTTCATACTCTTAACTGCTTTATCTACCAAAGTACTGTCAATTCAGATAGCTGGTCCCTCTGTTGGGTCGACATTTGGCAGACTCTCTTTCTCCCATTCATTCTCTTTATTAAACAACCTTTCATAGTGGCATCTCCAAACCTCACTATTTGCAGCCTCGTTTAGTGCAAGTGAACCATCATCCATGTGGAC
>NC_142930.1:80411488-80426488 GCF_046866305.1 Octopus bimaculoides | reverse complement strand
TATATATATGTATAGACTTTGGGGGGTGGGCAACCAGATCGAACTGTCTCAAGTGTAACTACCCGAAACAGTTATGACTTCTGGTACTTGACTGAGGAAAGAAGGCCACGAATGACCTGTCTTTTTTCTTGCCTGTCCTTCTAATTGTTGTTTCTCCCGTCCGCCTCTGTATTGTCTATCTGTCTGTTTTATTGTCTTCTATTGCGTTTTTGTTCCATCTTTTTGATATTTATATATACATATAGCAGCATACGTACACATTTGTGCTCACATTATAGTAGGTATGTATTTAAATTTTGTACAACTCTTACTCTATTTTTTAGTCCCCCTCATACTTTCTTCCTCTTTTCTTTTTCTCACTCCCCCCTCTCTCTCTCACATTTCTTGGCCCTCTCTTTCTTTAACTCCCACTATTTCCCACTCGTTTATCTCCCTTGTACCTTTCCCTTTGACTTTTTTTTAATCCTTCAATCCTGCTGCCCCCTACCCCTCTCTCCTCCTTCCACGTGACCAGTGTCCGGCAAGCCATGATCTTTCTTTCTTGGCCTGACTGCCGACTGCCAACACCTCTTATGTCCATCTCCTATGTTCCTGCCTTTAGGTTTTCAATCCATACACGCCAGCTCAATTTGATTTGTTTTCAGTTGAAAGACACTTGTTATTTTCTTGTGTTTGTATTTGTAATTGTGCATCATGTTCTCTGTTTTTTGCCTTTGTTGTCGTACACATTCGCTAGCTTTCTTACAAAAAGGTCTAATGCTCTTAGCTTAGACTTTTTGGGGAGCAACCAGATCGAACTGTCTCAAGTGTAACTGCCCGAAATGGTTATGACTTCTGGTACTTGACAGAAGAAAGAAGGCCACAAATGACCTGTCTTTTTTTTGCCTGTCATTCTAATTGTTGTTTCTTCTCCTGTCCACCTCTGTATTGTCTATCTGTCTGAATGTTTTATTGTCTTCTATTGCATTTTTGTTTCATTTATATATATATATATATATATACACACACATATATGTATGTATGTATGTATGTATGTATATATGTATGTATGTATGTATATATATATATATGTATGTAAACATAAAATAGTGTACATTTAAACATAAGAGAAACTACTTTAAACAGGTAGTTTTACATACTAGAAGAAGCAGTCAAAACGACCAAATCCACATTTAAGAGCAATTCGAAGGGAATTTATTTATGTATGTATATATACTCTTTTTTTACTCTTTTACTCTTTTACTTGTTTCAGTCATTTGACTGTGGCTATGCTGGAGCACCGCCTTTAGTCGAGCAAATTGACCCCAGGACTTATTCTTTGTAAGCCTAGTACTTATTCTATCAGTATCTTTTGCCAAACCGCTAAGTTACGGGGACATAAACACACCAGCATCGGTTGTCAAGCGATGTTGGGGGGACAAACATAGACACACAAACAT
Source organism: Octopus bimaculoides (assembly GCF_046866305.1). Taxonomy (NCBI): domain Eukaryota; kingdom Metazoa; phylum Mollusca; class Cephalopoda; order Octopoda; family Octopodidae; genus Octopus; species Octopus bimaculoides. The sequence goes on along the minus strand of NC_142930.1, from coordinate 80,425,049 downwards.
ATACACATACACATACATATATATATATATGTTGTTGTACTTGGGGATGGTCATATTGCCAGTTTAGCCAATAAAAACACACACGCACTGTATATTTGGTGTTAATTTGCTTCAGTTTTATATTACATTATATTACATTAATCCTATTTCGGCCAGAGTTCTTTCGCCACATATGTAGGCGAAACAGCAAGGAGCATAGGGAAGCGGGCAAATGAACATTGGAGGGAACTTAAGGAAGGGAAGAGCTCATCAGTTCTGTACCAGCACGCTGAGCAAGAACATGGAGGCTCACTCAACAACATAGAAATTAAAATCTTATCCACACATAGCAGAGACGCAGCACTTAGACAAATTACAGAAGCTACACACATAATAGAAGATAAACCTAGCCTGAATAGGAAACTAGAATGGAACACTAACACACCCCTAACAAACCACAAGCCACAACATATGACAATATGTTCCCCATAAACCAATAACAATATGAACAAAATATAATACAATACACAGATAAACAAATGGAATTAAATACTACATACGTTAAGAAAATTTAATTAAATACAAAAAAAAAATTGATATAAACACATGAACAAATAAATAAATAAAAACAAAAACAAACGAACATGTATTAACAGAGGATATAGATAATACAGGCACTCCCCATACACACACATGCACTTACAAAACATAGACACATTGAAGGATACGCATGCGTAGACACATACAATAGGAATACAAAATGCAAAATGGCTGATAGTTAGCAAAGTGAGACACACATAAGAAAGAAGAAAGCAAAGGACCACTGATGAGGTCACAGAAGTGTGACGAAAGAACTCCGGCTGAAATAGGATTAATGTAATATAATGTAATATAAAGCTGAAGCAAATTAACACCAAATATACAGTGCGTGTGTGTTTTTATTGGCTAAACTGGCAATATGACCATCCCCAAGTACAACAACATCTGTTTCAACACACGATTTCACATCAAAAATCTTGCAAAACAAATATATATATATATATATATATATATATATATATATATATACATATATATGACGGGCTTCTTTCAGTTTCCGTCTACCAAATCCACTCACAAGGCTTTGGTCGGCCCGAGGCTATAGTACAAGATACTTGCCCAACATGCCAGTCAATTTAAACATGAACAAACAAGAAAAAACACGAAAAAACAACACGAGGACGTGGAGTAAGTACACTGTTGGACGCATGTATATATATATATATATATATATATATATATATATAATTATGTATATATATATATATAGGAAAATGAAAAAAAGCCAGAATGCTGAACTGGAAGCATAATTTAATAAAGATTTTTTTCTAACCGGTTTTCATTGCGATGAAGCAAATTATCAAGAAGAAGGAGAACGAAAATGTTTTTTTACAAAGAAGTACAAAAAAGTACAAAATGAAGAAAATAATATATAAAACAATAATATATAAAAAAATAAATATACCCATACATTATATATATATATATATATATATATATATATATATATATATGTATATATATATATATAGAGATATATATGTATATATAGATATATATATATATATATGTATATATATATATGTATATATATATATATATATTTATATATATATATATATATTTATATATATATATATATATATTTATATATATAAGTAAATATGTATATATATATATTTATATATATATATATATATATATATATATATATATATATATATATAAGCAATGTTAATTCTCTAAATGAAGTATTAACAGTAACTGCACGATAAAGTGAAGTATATTGCCACTTAAGTGTGGCTGACCCCTAGGGGGGGATGTTACTGTTGCTTTTAGCCCCAGGAGGACATCTCCTCCAGCTGGCTTATCGACATACTACTGTGTCCTGTTTGTTTTGCCAAGGGAAGTTATCCCTCCCATCGTGATCTGTAGCACGAACGGACCCGGGTTTCAGGGTTATTTCCCTTCGTCAGCGTCCGCTAGCCACCGATCTTCGTTGAGAGAGATAAATTCTTGGCAACCTCATGTATATTTTTCCAGTGAAATTCTTCACTGATATCGAAAAAGTGAAAACAAGCAATGTTAATTCTCTAAGTGAAGTATTAACAGTAACTGCACGATAAAGTGAAGTATATTGCCACTTAAGTGTGGCTGACCCCTAGGGGTGGATGTTACTGTTGCTTTTAGCCCCAGGAGGACACCTCCTCCAGCTGGCTTATCGACACACTACTAAAGAATTTCACTGGAAAAATATACATAAGGTTGCCAAGAATTTATCTCTCTCATCGAAGATCGGTGGCTATCGGACGCTGACGAAGTGAAATAACCCTGAAACCCGGGTCCGTTCGTGCTACAGATCACGATGGGAGGGATAACTTCCCTTGGCAAAACAAACAGGACACAGTAGTGTGTCGATAAGCCAGCTGGAGGAGATGTCCTCCTGGGGCTAAAAGCAACAGTAACATCCACACCTAGGGGTCAGCCACACTTAAGTGGCAATATACTTCACTATATATATATATATATATATATATATATATATATGTATGCATGTATGAACATATATATATATATATATATATATATATTTATATATATATATATAATCTTTTATTTGTTCCAGTCATTTGACTGTGGCCATGCTGGACACTGTATTTAGTCAAACAAATCGACCCAGGACTTATTCTTTGTAAGCCTAGTACTTATTCTATTGGTCTCTTTTGCCAGACTGCTAAGTTATGGGGACATAGACACACCAACATTGGTTGTCAAGTGATGGTGGGGTGACAAACACTGACACACATGTGTATGTTTATATACGACAAGCTTCTTTCAGTTTCTGTCTACCAAATCCACTCACAAGGCTTTGGTTGGCCTGATGTATAGCAGAAGACACCTGCTCAAGGTGCCACACAGTAAGACTGAACCTGGAACTATGTGGTTGGTAAGTAAGCTACTTACAACATAGCCACTCCTGCACCTATATATATATATATATATATATATATATATATATATATATATATATAAGGCAAAGAAGAAAGTTGTAAATTAAGTTGTAGGATTAACTTTAGCCTCACCCTACTCACTATAGGAGTATTAGGATGAGTTTTTTGTTAATAAGTAATAACAGCACACTTAATTTTTATCCAAATTATTTCTTCATCAATATATTTATGTATTGATTTCCCCAAAGAAGTTCACGTTAAGTTAACCTTGTTAATTCTATGATATCCTATTACATAGCCATTAGCTTCTAACTTTTGACCCCTGTGATATGGACCATCCCATTAACCTCACTCCACTAATTCTTACCCTTGCTATATCCCCCAGTAAATTGAAATAAGATGTAATTTTCATAACCTATGGGGGAGAAAGGAATAGAGATGGTAGCAAAGAAGAGATAGAAAGAGAGAATGGAAGACAGTTATAAAATAGCAATGTGTGCACGTGTTTATATAAGAAACACAGAAACTAAATCTTATATCTATAATGTCGATGTGTGTATGTGTATGTTGTCACAGATCACGTATGTGTGGTTGTGTGTGTTTTTACATATCTATGTTATGAAAAATAGGTAAAGAATACTGAGGGGAAAGTTTAATCTATGACTTTGTATCACTTTCTCTCTCTCTCTCTCTCTCTCTCTCTCCCTCTTTTACTCTTACTCTCTATATTATATGTTGAGCACGTGTGTAAGAACGCCGTTCCAGGTAGAAGGGAAGAAATATAAATGTTGCTAGAAACAACAACCAAATATCCCTTAAATCACACAAAGTAAATGGAATTAAAAAAATCTAATTACTGCACATCGAGAAAATTCCATTGATGTAAAAATTTTTATGAAAAAGTGGAAAATGTGGATTTCTATACACTTTTAAAAAGGTTTCACACAGACACACAACTTCAGCTTTATATATTAAGATTAAAAATAAATAATATTGCTTTAAATATATGATACACTTCTTTAGAATGGTTTCTCAATGTCAACTTCCAGTATTGATGTAGCAACGGCAAAATTTTCCATTTTCATTTGCGAAATCTCTCACTCTCTATTTCAATGTTTTCATTTAAAGTTTTAATTTGCTATTTGCAAACAACTACAATAAATTACTGAAAGAAATATTTACTAAGAGCTTTCTTCCATACCTGGAACTTCCTTAGTTCAGATAGTGATTCAGCTATAAGAGCAAGGCCATTAGCATACAGGAGCTCCCAGGGGCAGCCTCTCTTGAATTCCTCTGTTATTGCCTGGAGGACTATGATGAATGAGAGGGGGCTGAGGACTGATCTTTGGTGAGCCCCTACTTGTACCATGAATTCTTCACTGTACTTGTTGCCTATCCTCACCTTACTAGTATCATCCCTATATATATATATATATATAGATAGATAGATATGGTGGCAGCTGATGAAGGAAAATGTCCTCTATGTGGCTTGTGTGTTTTCTGTACTCTGGTTATTATTACTTTTTTCGTCTACGTTTTGTTTGCAACGTCCTGTATCCAGATATGCACCTATACATACAGGTAGATGTAGGTATGCACATACTTGTACGTATATATGCATATACTCATTTATTATTTGTTTTACATGATCGAACGCATGCGTCATCCCTGCAAGTAAGTTTTGAACTTTATATTTTCTGACGTGACTCTATCTATCTCTGTATCTTTTTCCCCCTCTCGTTCTTCCTTCTGTTACTACTATATCTCTCTCTTCCTCTCGTTGCTCACCTATTTTCTACTTCCGCCCCATTTCTCTCCCTCTACCACTCTTTCTCCTATATATATATATATAACAAATAATAAATGTGTATATGCATATATACGTACAAGTATGTGCATACCTACATCTACCTGTAACTATAGGTGCATATCTGGGTACAGGATGTAGCAAACAAAACGTAGACAAAAAAAATAATAATAACCAGAGTACAGAAAACACACAGGCCACATAGAGAACATTTTCCTTCATCAGCTGCCACCATTCTAACACAGGTGTTTCAAAGAGTTAGGGCAGAACGCATCGTTAAAATGGCTCTTCCCACGGACCACATGTGTCCAGCTAATTCTTTTCTTCCTTGGCTATTGCCAAGCAAACATATGAACCTACTTCATCCCACTTCCTTCCAGTTCGTTGCTTCATAGCGTTCAATATACACATAATTTTTCACGTCTGGCCATATAGCCTTTTCCATTTGTTTTCTTGTCTTGTTTTCTGTCCGCCACTACATTCCTCCATGGTACAAATTCAAATTGTGGTCCGTGGGAAGAGCCATTTTAATGATGCGTCTTGCCCTAACTAATATGCATATACTCATTTATTATTTGTTATATATATATATATATATATATATATATATATATTTGTAGAATATCCACTTAACTTCCCTGCTAGTACACTATCATGGTCTACACTGGCAAAGTTCAAAGGTCAATTTCAAGCTTGCATTTTGTTTCATTAAGAGGATATGAACTTTTGTGATGTACAAGGTCTCTACTAATACAGCACTCCTAATCTTTTTCCCAGTTTTGGAACAGGTTCTGGAACACATTCTCAAGGGTGATGTGCAGTTCTCATAGAAAATTTTCATCCATCTCTCTATTATCTGACGTTTGTGACCTTTCAAGTTTGATTTCATCTCAGGAACAAAAATATCTCTCACATCCAAATCTGAGGAGTAAAGGTAGATATGGAACAAGAATTGTCTAGTGTTTTGATAAAAAGTCATGGATTAGGAGTGATGAGTGAGCAGCTACATTGACATGGTAGAACATCCATGCCTCGACCTCTTCCTTCATACTTCCTCTCTCAAAATACCACAGGACATCCACCTAAAACTCATTATTGACCATCTGACCACATACAACAAAATCATGATGGACAATGCCTCAAAAGATAATCTTTACATTTGAGTGACTCTAATGTTTTTCTATTAGTCATGATGATGATGATGAAGCCCATTGTGATGACAACAAAGCCATACACTCACATTTCATTGTCTGACACTTTGCAGAAAATTTACATCAATATTCAAACAGACAAATAACTTTTGACTGACTGAGACTCAGGTCTCTTTTTGTTCAACAATCAACAGATGCAATACAAATGTTGTGGCAATATGAAGCAACATTGATTTTAAAACCATATGGCATCAACTGCATATTTGACAAATGCACAAGAATAGTTAGCAATAGAAGCATCCATAAAATAAATTCTTTCAAATGTTTAGAAGACTCCATAATAATCAATTACTTCTCTTACTTAGGAGACCTAATTAGTAGTGGCGGGTGGTACTCTGGATGCAGAGTATCCCTAGTAAGAATAGAGTGAATGAAAAACACTTAGGGAGCTATCAACAAGGGAATTCTTTTAGTAAGTAAACAGTAGATTATATGATGCTTATGTATGAAACACAAAGTTGCATGGTATTGAAACATGATCACTGGCTATAGAAGATGTGCAAATGCTGGAAAATATGCAGTGCTCCAGCATGGATGCAGTCAAATGACTGAAACAAGTAAAAAAAATTAAAGAATATATATATATATATATATATATATATATATATATATATATATATATATATATATATACACACACATATATGCACATGTATATGTAAATGTAGATATGAAAAACTGCTAAATATAAAAACATGTCACAAAAAAATTCTACCTTTAAGATAGCATGTTAGTGCTAGAGAGAGAGAGTGTGTGTGTGTGTGTGTAATCATGTGAGAGAAAGTGTGAGTGTGTGCGCATGCATGTTTGTATGTATTCTTATTTGGTGACTATTTTATAGAAATAACACACTCTACTTTTTGAAGTCTTGAGTATTTTATTCTCTTTAATGTAAGCTTTGTTGACACAAACACACACATATGAAAGAAATAAAGAATGAATGCTTGCATATAGTATACATCTGTATTTATACCAGTATGTGTGTGTTTTTTATATAGCTGATATTTGTTTGCTAGATCTAGCATATCGTTTACTCTAGTTATATCTATGCATGTTTGAATGAGTGTATAGAATTTCCTAACTATGCATTTGTGTTAGTATCAGTATGGATAATTGCATGTCTAGTCTCTAGCCTTGTATATATGCAAGTATGCAAGGGTGTCATTGTATAAAAGTAAAAATGATTTCTGTTATTATACATAAAAAGGATTAATCTTAGTATTTAGTAGAAATGATTATAATACTCTTGTTACTTTTAATTTTTGATATATCTTTATTGAAATATATGTATGCATAGATCAATCTCTTCCAATTGTGTCAACATTAGCCGTGTATGTGTGTGTGTGTGTGCATATTTCAACACATAATTTCATATCAGGAATCATGCAAAACAAATTCATAAACATATATATAGGGAGAATTCACAAAAAAACAACAGATGAAGACAGGTGGTGTAGAAAACAAATAGATGTATTAGTATAACGCTCAGGAATTGAAAAAGTCTTTAACGTTTCGAGCCTACGCTCTTCACCAGAAAGGAACACAGAAAGAAACAAGGAGAGAAAAAAATGTGTGTAGTGGTCAGCGATATATATATATAAGGTCCTGGTAGAGTATAAGGATAGGGTGTTTCCATTGAAGCACTCCACCCAAGTGTTGGACTACCAACACAGTCAGATTCCATATAAATTCCGAAATTCTTCAGGTGTAGAAAATTTGGTTTCACAACAGTAAAATCATTGCGTGGATTTAGTGAAGAGTAAAATATAAGCCAAATAAGATAAAGAAAGACTTTAACACATCTTTAACACATGTTAAAGTGTTACAGGCCACAATCGTGGCCATCAGGCACAGGTCAACAGGCCACGATCATGGCCCAGATAGATGCATTTCATTTATGGACGTTTGTTGGGGTCTAATGTCACTGAAATGCTCCAATATCCCCCAGAACGCAAGCGGACTAATAATTCAACTAATGATTTTTCAGATGATGTAAAACTTGCCACCATTATATACTATTTTAACTATCTTTTGTTTTTTACGAGTGCATGGTAGTCTTATTTTCATAAAATGTGCTCAGTTTTCCATGCTATGTAAGTGCAAATCTCAGTGCTTTATGGGTTAATGATCAGTTACAATTGTTTCTGTACCAATTCTGCTTGCAATGCCATTTTACACACAAGTTTGAAGTGAAAATTTATGCAATATTTACCACAAATATTACATACATTTTCACTTAGAACTTGTGTACAAAATGTTGCTGTAAGTAGAGTTAGTACAGAAACAGTTGTAACTGATTATTAAATCTGTGTTAAAGTATTTCTTAGTCTTATTAATTCGAATATATATGTGTGTGTGTATACAAACACACATACATACACAATGCTAAAACATTAGAAGTGATTAACCATGCTATTTTTACAGTTATATACATATCTAAGTATGATTGATGATGCTCTTATCATTGGCTGGCATGCAGCCTCATTTTCCATTGAAGTCAGCAACAGTGGTTTTCCATCAAGATCAGTGTACTATTTCTTGCAGAAGATTTGTTTGGAGCCCAAGCAACTAAGGAAAGCCACAATGAAGACAATCATGGCAGCTGAGAGAAGTTCAAGGTTGTTGTAGTTGATAATATAGCACGGATGGAGACCTACATGCAAAGGCTAATTCAATCTTCAGATGAAGTACACAGGGCAAGAAGCAAAACACTACTGAAGAAACAGAACGATTTTCAACAATTCAATTGCTTTAGTCACTATCAAGAGAAAAAAAAATTCAGTTTATAAGAGGAAAATCAATTTCACATAGCAAGTTTTTCCTAATACAGAAGATTTTTGTACTACAAAGTACCAGCTGCAGGAGTCAAGCTCATGATGTCTCAAATGTATTCACTGAAAATGTGGTTTGCTGTGAGTAAATTCACTACTAAATGGCAGACTTGAAAAATGGCATTAAGGCAAGAAATTCAATATCCATCATCCTGGTTGTGGCCACCATAAACTTATTATTAAAGATAGCACAAATACAGAACCAAAAATCTTGACAATACAAGACATCCAGCCTACAGGGACTTCATGAATAATATAAGGGTGATAACTACATGAATCCAAGGAATATGACAGTCCTTGAGCAGACTGGGGATGTCAGCATGGTTATATATAAAATTCAACCCAGGGATTTTTCAGATCCCAAGCATCCTGAAAGAAAAGATGACAAACAACATCTTCAACACAGGGAACTGAAACTCCAACAATTCAATAAAAAGGAATATAATCGCCCAAGAAGAATTATAACAGCACCTGAAGGACAATAGTAACATCATAGATGTTGTGACCCAACTAAGTATCTTGTTCAGAGCAGTTGATACTAGTCATCTTTTCAGATAGTTTAAGGTGTGGTGCTTCTAGTGCAGCATCATACCCAGACTGAATTAGTCATTCCTTTTTCATGAAGATTCCTTTGACTCAAACGGAAGCAATGGAAAAATTGTGTGTTAAATTCATGTGAAGATGACTGATGTTATCCCAACTGTAAGCTCAGTCAGCCCGTATAATAAAATCACCAAGCTTCCTCATCAATTCTGTCAGTGGTGGAAAAATTCAAAACAAATTAAGTAAGAACAGTCAGTACACTACTTCTATCTGAGAATGAGAAAGTCAGATATGCCAACAAGTCAGATAAGGTCAGTATAAAGTGAGAGCCTCAGCAAGTTGTGAAAGAACCTGAAAATTGTTAAGGTGGTCTGTGAAGGGCAGCTAAGACTTAGCAACAACAGCATCAAGAGATGAGCTATATCAATTCCAGAGACAAGAGAGGTTTCATAGTGTAAAGCCCCTGAGAGGCAATAAAAGAAGATCACTGAGTAAAAGTCACAAGGCTTGCCTGCCAGAGACAATAGATACAGTGAGACCAGACACTTGAGAGCGATGACTATCCTGGAGGCAACTCTGAAGTACTAACTAGAAAAAGTTGCCTTTCCTCCTATATGTGTTATATGGCTGACTTTTTGCCAATCTTCAACAACCTTCAAATCTAGGGAAAAAAGAGGACTCGTTCCGCAATCAGTGAGGAGCAACTTTTCGCACTTTAAATCACATTTCAACCAAATGTCTTAGGGCACTGGGAGAAAATCAATACAAGTGGAGGCATGACAGGGACCTTCCAGAAATTTCTAAGTAGAAGCCAAGTGACCTGCAGTGACGTCAACAAGCAACAGGTATCACTACTTGAAGGTATCTAATTTCTGAAGGAAGATGGCAAAGCTTCAAAGGCAACAACTGGATGTGGAGTGAGGGGTATTTTTCTATTTTGCATCAAACTTTTGGCCGAGAGGTGCAAGTGTATCTGAAGGAAAGACTCATCTTTTCAGAAGAGGTGACAATAACATTGTTTCTTTGCAAAAGTACAAAATCTATCACGGTGGCCAATCTCACAGTGCCTTGAGATGACAGACATGACATAACTTCTCCAAGAAAGTTAAACGCAGAACTTGACTGATAAAGCTTTTTTCAAAGAATGACATACAGCCTCATTCTCTATTAGTCGACTGTCCTAATTTTGCAGCAAGATCAGTGTACTGTTTCTTGCAGAATATTAGTTTAGAACCCTGATACCTGTAGAAAGGCACTAGAGAAATAACTGTAGATAAGAGACCACAAACAGAACCCTCCTGCAGGTAAAGACTAATTCAGCCTTTGCTGCCCTTCTTAGGCAAAGTGCACAAGCTAAGAAGGCGAAACGACTTGTGACCCTGAGATATCTGCTGAAGATACAAAAGGGTTCCCAATAAAGTGATTACTTTAGTTACCATGAAGAGAAAGATTTTGCCACATCATGAGAAAGATCTGTTCTTGCAGTTTCTGCTTGAAACTATGCAGTCCCATATTCAGTAGTCTGGTGTGGGTGGAGTAGATGAAAGGTTTGAAAGAACAGTACAAGTCATTTAGAATGGTGCTGTAAACAAGATGAGGATAGCAGGAAAATTTGTGGAAAATGTAGTTACAAGTAAGTGTTCACCAGGACTCTGTTCTCAATCTCCTATTATTCATAACAAAAATATACAGGACTAGATATTTTAGAAGATTTGATAAGTGGATGAACTGGTTCTCCTTCTATAATCAGTTAATGTACTACAAAAAAAGTTTCAAATAAGAAATAATGAGTTAGTTTCTAAAGACTTAAAAGTCAACAAAAAGTACAGTGTACCAGTAGCACCTGGGAAGTATCTAGGAAAGAAATCAGTGGAAACACAGAAATGTGTGTTAAGTAATGGGTACAGAAAAGATGCAGTGAGATCCTGGCAAATGGACAGAAAATCTGGACTTCAGATATGATAGATGCAAAGATGTAATTAATCATTGCAGTATACATAAAATGAAGTTCAAGAACTATTCAGTTGTCTTGCTAGATGTAGTTGACAGTTTCTATTTCTTGATTCAATTAATGCCTGAGGTGGTTACAGTGAAAGTATTATAGCTAGAGGAAGTAAAAAATGGGTTGGATTAGTGGGTAGGGTTTTTTTCTTCTAAGTTAAAAACAAGTGAAGGTGCATGGTTTAGTGGTTGGGATATTTGGTTCACAATCATAAGGCCAAGAGTTCAATCCCTGGCGGAACGTTGTGTCCCTGAACAATTTGACATTGCTCCAGTCCACTCAGCTGACAAAAATGAGTAGTACCTGTATTTCAAAGGGCCAGCCTCATCACATTCTATGTCATGTGGAATCTCCTTGAAAACTACATTTAGGATATGTGTCTGTGGAGTGCTCAACCACTTGGATGTTAATTTGATGAGCAGGTTGTTCAATTGATTGGATCAACTGGAACCCTCACTGTCGTAACAAATAGAGTGTGAGGGTTTTTTTTTAAACATTATGTGGGTGGGGTACATTTATCCTTTGGATGTGCAATGGTAACTGGTGTGAAAATTAGAGTATGTGAGCTTTGTAGAATAACAGGGCAATAATAGTGTGGATTACGATGGTAGCAAGGTGTTGACATTTATTCATATATAAGGCATGCACACATTCTGAATTATTGCTGACAGGTGGCTAGAAGGAAAACATGGACATGAAAGAAGTCTCTGAAGGATATAGATGGAAAAATAAAAATTTAAGGGATTAGGTACACTGTTAAGTTGTGCAAATTGTCAATATGATACAGTCAAAGTCAGAAGTGGTAAATCGATTGAGGAAGGTAGAGATACACTGTCAGTAAATTTAATGGTGCAGAAGCTGTTGTCATAGTGGTAAAAAAAGAGATGCTACAACTCAGCAGTGAGACAGTGACTGGATATTGCTGTCCTAGCAATTGTAGTAGCACCAAGAAGAAAATATCAAGATATCAATGAAGTCTAGTATTGTGTAGAAGGTAGCAGGAGAAAATATAAATTACAGAAAATTATGGTAGATCTGGGTGGAGTTGGCAGTAAGTTAGACCAAGTCTAAGTCAGTTGGGTGTTAGTTAGACCAAGTCTAGGTTATCTGGGTGTTAGACCAAGTCTAAGTTAGTTGTGTGAGGAGTCAAAGCAATAAGAATTTGGGATAAAGTTGTTAGGTCAAATTTTATGAAGTTCGGCATTGTCTAACAGACAAGATGAAACATGAATAGGAATACATTGGAATATACTATAGTGTTTAGTTGTTCATTTGACACAACAATAATAGTAGATTATTGATCATGATTATGATGTAATTAAATCAACTAAGTTTATCATAAAAAGCATTGCATCATTTCAGACATAGCTGTTGCTCCATCTGATGAAAACTCCTAGATCTTTCATCCCCTTATGCCTCCCTAGACACACTGCTCAGACGCTAGTTGTTTTAACCACAACGATTTTGATAATATTCCGATATTGGTTAAACCATTAAATTGCAGACACACTACAGTTAGTGTGTGATACAGTACGGTTGACAATAGAAACAACTGTAGAGAAATGACAAATTCTGCTGCAGTTTGGAAGGAAGTACATGTACTGGTAGTCTAGTTCTTTACAGATCTGCTTGAGCAGAGCTGACATAGGGCTAAACAACAACAGCAATTAGCTGGTAAGATCTTGCATTCTGCAGCACTAACTTTCAGACTTGTGGGTAACACCTAGTTAAGTTCATAGTTCAAGATGGTTAATGAAAGTGTACAGTCCTACTGAGCATCACTTTTTCACTCACATTCACTAGTCAAACAATTTGAATTGTAAACTTTTGTCACACAACAATTTTAATGGAATACCATCAACTTCCAACATGTGATGGTGAGTATACACAGTCCATTCCTCTTCACACTCCTCAAAGTAACATTTGGATACCTTACTTGGTTACCAAAATCCCAAACTCAAATATTTAATCAATAGGGGAATTGCCAAAACTGTAGCTATGGTTCCTTCTCAGATCAGTTTATGAAAAAAAAAAAAAAAAGGAAGATAATCAGCTACATGAATCTCAAAGCAACAGAAACCTCTTACAGAAGATGTATAGTTTTACAGATTTCTTCAGAATTTAGTAGTGTATTGAAATTCTTTCATAACGAATGTTGGTTTTGGCTTTATCAACATACATTGATTTGATCAATTGGC
>NC_142930.1:80388988-80408988 GCF_046866305.1 Octopus bimaculoides | reverse complement strand
GAAAGACAAACAACAAAAAAAGATGGCTATAGATGACTAAAAGTGACTTAAAACTGGAAACGGAGTCTCTAATCTGTGCTGCCCAATTACATCAAATACAGAATAGACAACACATCAGAAAGTGATAAGTGCAGAATTTGTGGACAAAATGGTGAAACCGTATGGCATATTACCAGTCAATGTATGCCACTAGCCCAGAAAGAATATAACAGATGTCATGACAATATATCAAGGATTGTCCATTGGACACTTTGCAGCAAGTATGGACTTGACAGAGCAAAAAAATGGTACGAACATAAACCCGAAGGCATCATCAAAAATGATAATGCAAAGATCCCATGGGATTTAATGATTCAGTGCAACCAAGAAATAGAGAATAGGAAACCAGACATAGTGTTAATTGAGAAAGAAAGCAAACGATGCTGGATCATAGATATAGCATGCCGAGCTGACAACAAGGTATGTGATAAGGAAGAAAGAAAGTCAGGTTATGACAGATTAGCATGGGAGATTAAGCAGTTGTGGTTGATGAAAAAGGTGGTAGTAGCACCAATAACTGTCTGAGCCCTGGGAACAGTGAGTAAAAATCTTGAGAAGTACATGGAACAAATAGGAGATGCAATAAGGGTGGAGCACTTTCTGAAAACAGCACTGCCTGGAACAGCTCAAATACTCCAGATGGTGCTCAAAAAATAAGCGGTGTTACCTTAGTTCATTGGCATCTCCAGTGTTAGAAGCTGTGCAAAGATGATAAATGATAATAATAATTTACCTCAGTTTATGAGAGACAGGGTTACCTCACTTTATTAAGGAGGAGTTTCCATAGAAACTCTAGTTGTAACAGCGAAAATAAAACTGGACCTTTAAGAGAAGGCCTCTCGCTCAGCAATGGTCCAGTAAAGATGCAGACTGACCACAGCTGTTATACTAATACAACATCAGCAGATAATAAATTAAAGAGGAGGAAGTGGACCAACAAAGAAAACAGGATAGTAATGCAGTGCTACTTAAAAAGTGAACCTAAAAAAGGGGGCTAAAGAAAACAGATGTTAACACTTTGGGTAGAGGAGGGTATGCTTAAAGTGACTGAGCAGAGATTAGTAGATCAAGCTAATGCTGTTAGAAGAATGTGGATGACAGAATTGGAAGTGGAAGAGATCACAAGTGAAAAATAAAGACCAGGCCATAGGAAAGACAAACAACAACATAAGAGACACAGATCAAACTAAAGAAGAGCCTAAAGGGAAAAATAATAATAGTGCTACCAATAAGGAAGGGACAACTGATTTAAGTGAAGAAGATCAGAAGATTTTAGATAAGTTGCTGGAAGTAATGAGTAAAGAAGTAAGAAAAAGATTGCCAGCAATAGAAGGTACCAACAGAAGGAAGCTGCTAGATATGACTAGGAAAGTAGATTCTGTTATCAGTAGGATAGATACTAAAAATATAGGAGATACTAACTTATTGATCTATGCAGGTGGAATAGTAATTACTAAAAGATTAGATATTCTACAAGGAAAGATTTAAAAAGAGCAAATGTGGAAAAGGAGATTACAAAATAAAGTGAAAGCTTTAAGACAAGATCTGAGCAGAATAGAATCCTGGAAACTGAACAAGTTAGGAAACACAAGTATCTTGAGAAAAGATATTTAGTCAAAGAGAAAGGGTTTGCAACAGTCATAGTAGAGTTCAAACAGCGTATCATAGCAGTAGCAGGAAAGTTCTCTGGATATCAAAAAAGAATAGATCAGTATCAACAGAATAGATTATTTGAGACAGACCAGAGGAGATTTTATAACCAAATAAATAGTGGAGAACGAAGTACTGAAGATGAGAAACCTAATGCAGAAGAAGCTAGGAAGTTCTGGAGTAATATCTGGGATAAGCCAGTCAATCATAATGGAGATGCAGTATGGTTAAAGAAAGTGAAGGAAGAAGTTGTGAGTGAGAAGCAGCCAGATCTGAGACTAACTAGTGAATTAACAAGTGTAAGAAAAATGCCAAATTGGAAGGGCCCAGGACCAGATTTAGTTCAAGTGTACTGGCTAAAGAAATTTAATAGTTTACATGGGAGGCTGAGGGAACAACTTCAGGATTGCCTTAATGGAGGAATAATACCACATTGGATGACTAGAGGGAGGACAATACTCCTTATGAAAGATAAAAACAAGGGTAATACAGCTGGTAATTATAGACCAATCACTTGCTTACCATTAGTGTGGAAGCTGTTTACAGGAATGCTTTCAGAAAGCACTTATGAGCACTTTGACAACCAGAATTTACTGCCAGAAGAACAGAAAGGTTGCAGGAAGAAGGCTAGAGGAACACATGATCTATTATACATAGATAAAGTAGTTTTAAATGAAGTAAAAGCTAGAAAGAAAAATCATGGATAGATTATAAGAAAGCCTATGACATGATCCTACACTCATGGATAAGTGAATGTTTGAGTATATTCAGTATTGCAGACAACATAAGAGAATTTAATTAGCTTTAGCATGAAAAAATGGAAAGTAGATTTCTACTCAGGTAACACAACCTTACAGAAAGTTAATATCAAGAGAGGAATTTTCCAAGAGGACTTGTTATCCCCTTTAATATTTGTCTTATGTTTGATCCCCCTCAGTTTAGTACTAAGGAAGACAAAGGCAGGGTATCAGTTCAGAAGTAGTAAGAGAAAGATTAACCATTTGCTCTACATGGATAATCTGAAGCTTTTTAGTAAGAATGAAAAAGAGTCCTTAATACAGACTGAAAGACTCTTCAGCAGAGATAAAGGCATGGAATTTGGCATAGATAAGTATGCAATATTAGTCATGAGAAAGGGACAGGTAGTCAACAGCAAAGGCACCCAGTTACCAGATGGCCAGACATTAAAATCATTAAAAGGAAGAGGAGTGTCTAGGAGTATTAGAATCTGACAGAGTACTAACTATAGAATGAAAATGAAAATTGAAGAGTACATCAGAAGGGTAAAGAAGCTAATGAAGTCAAAGCCAAATGGTCTGAATCTAGTGAAGGCTGTAAATACTTAGGCAGTATCATCACTTAGATACTCAGCAGCTTTTGGAGATTAAACAAAAACTGAATTAGCAAAGCTAGACAGAAGAACTAGGAAAGAATTCAATATGAATGGTGGACTCCACCCAAGATCAAGAGTGGCAAGATTATACTTACCTAGATAGGAAGGCAGAAGAGGGTTAATATCAGTAGAAGACTGTGTGGAGTTAGCTAGAGTAGATATAGACTCCTATGTAGGTAATAATGAAAAAAGTTTATTAAAAGTCGCTAGAGTCACAGCAAGACATAGGGAAACCAAAAACTCAAATGAAGTTAAAAACCAGAAAAAAGAACAGAAGTTATCTGACAGTCAGGAGAAGATAGTTGTAGCAAATAGTAGTAGTGTGACATGGTTATAGTTGCAGAAAGGAAGGCTGGAAAGGGAGGCAGAAAGTTAGTAACAGCACAGGATCAATCAGTAAGAACTAATTAGATAAAAGCTAAGATAGACAAAAACTAAGCAGATTCCCAATGTAGGTTATGCAAATCAAAAGCATTACTCATATAGTAAATAGATGTAGTATGCTGGCACAGAAAGAATACAAGAAAAGACATGACAACCTTGGGAAAATAATCCACGTGGAGTTATGTAGAAAGCTAGGGTTTGAACATACTAATAAATGGTATGATCATGAACCTAGTAAAGTACTAGAAAGTAAGAAATACAAGATGATGTGGGATTTTAACATTCAGATTGACAGAGTAATAGAAACTAGAAGGCCTGATTTAGTAGTAGATAAAGAAAACAGAAAGTACAGTCCCAATGAAAAATCAATATGAGAGGTATAGAAAAAATAGCAAAGTACCAACACCTAACCATTGAATTACAGAGACTATTGAAAGTACAAGTAAAATGTATCCCAGTAGTTATAGGTGCATTGGGAACTATCCCTGAAGATTTGAATAGATGGATAGAGGAAATAGGCATAAAACCCAGTTTAGTACAGCTCCAGAAAAGAGTGTTATTAGGGACAGATAAGATACTTAGGAGGGTTCTTGGTAGCTAAAGTTACTTGTTGTATCCTAATGTTAGGATTTTTTTCTTTTCCAACAGTTTAATCTGTTATGTGTATATGAATAATAATAATATATTTTTTAGCCATAAGGAGCCAAAGAGATACAAAATATGAAATTTCAATATGAGTTGCAAACAAAGAGAGAGGAAATGATAACATAAAGCATGAAGAACATGTTTACAAATTATGAAGGTCGGGGGCTAAGCAACATTACGTAATATATTGAAGGATGTATTAAATGTTTTCAAAATACACACACACATACACATATACATAATATACACATTTGTGTGGAAATAAATATATAATAAAACACGATAATTAAAACAAGATATAATTTAAAGAAATAAAACATGGAAGATTTTCTGGCTAGATTAAGTTGGATATTTTATGTCTCTTGTTACTTGACCATTTCTTAAATTGTGTCTAAGTGTAACTGAATGCACCATTAAGCATGAAACTAACCTCAACAGAATTAATAATCTTTTCTACAATGGGCATAATGACTGAAATGTAAAGGCAAAGGACTAGTCAATTAGATTGACCCTAGTGCTCAACTGGTAAGTTATTTTATTGACCCTGAAAGAATGAAAGGTAAGGTTGACTTCCACAGAATTTGAACTCAGAACATAAGACGGCACAATAATGATTCTGCCAGTCGTTGCCTTAATAACATTAATAATAATAATGATTTACTACTTATTAACAATGACTTTTTTTGTTCATAATACTAATAATAACTGCATCTAAAAAAGACACACCTTCTAGTGGTTTTGAGACTTTAAAACAACTCCATATGGGTAAACACAATTCTATAACTGTGAATGAAAGAAAGACACACATACCTCATTCCCTGACATTAACACTGTGTGTGTTTGTGTGTGTGTGTGTGTGTGTGTGTGTGTGTGTGTGTAGTATCTCAAAAACAGAGATATAAAAATATGCTATCAGCAATAGAGTTATTGAAGTGTTAACTGGGGGACTGTGATATTGGTCTATTTATATTTTATGTTCATACACACCACCACCACCACCACCACCACCATCCACCACCACCCACCACTATCATCATCACTGAAACATCCAGTTTAGTTTTTAGATAAGTTGACATTTGTTAAATAAATCTGAAATATATTTTGTATGCTTCTAGATCTTGAGTACAGTCTTTACTTCATAATCATCATCATCATTCAATGTCTGCTTTCTATGCTGGCATTGGTGGGGCAGTTTGACAGCTGGAGAACTGCACCAGGCTCTAATTGTCTGTTTGGGCATGATTTCTATGGCTGGATGCCCTTCTTAATGCCAACTACTTCACATGGCACCAGCACAAGTGACTTCTAGGTAGCACCAGCATGGGTGCTTTTTACGTGGCATGAGCACAGGGTGCTTTTGATGTGGTGCCAGCACAGGTGCTTTTTAAGTGGCACCAGCACCCGCAAGCTCACAAGACAGGGACTTCTCAGCTGAGAGAGGAATTGGGACTGAGAGATTAGAGTGTGACAGAGGGACAAAAGTAACCCTCTTACTATCAAGGAGATACTTGGCTACCTCACTAGAACCAGTAAGGATAGGAAGGTGGGAGAGAGTTAAAGAGGGAGATAGCAGTGGCATACCAAGAGGGGAGCAGGGAGAGCAGCACAATTTATTTATATTAATATGTCATTAAAATAAAAATGTAGTATAAATATTATAGACTTTAATAATGTATAGTAGCTATTAAAATTTCCTTAGAATTAAAATTTATCATCAGTAAACTTGTATCATGTGTTAATATTGTGTAATATATAGTATAATATTGTTAATACAGTAACATTGTGTGTTACTGGATAACACAGTGTGTCGGTGATATTCAGAAAGTTGATTATTTTTTAGGTTGGTCTATACTCTGTTTGGTTTTATTCATATAAATTTACGATATCACTCATATAATTTGAGATGAAGCAAATTAAGGACAGCGATGCAGTATTTCGAAAAAAAACAAGAAAATCGAGAGATGAAGAAAGGCAAAATGAAGGTACTATGATTAAATTTCTCATCAGACCCAACCATCTAGATGAAACTGGTATTACTGTAGAAGGTCATGAAGATGATGTTGTTAATGAAGCACAACTTGAAAAGAAGATAGAAGATGAAGTTGATGCTAATCCACCAAAAACTACTGAAGAACAAAACTCTAATATGTGGCTGTGAATTCAAAGTTGTATGTCCAGGACAGATAACAAAACTGAAAGGGGGAGACTAGAAGACTGGTTTTCTTGAACTTTACAAAACGGGAAAAAAAATCTTGAGAACTTGGATGATATACTCTCCATTGAAAGAAGCCATATTTTGTTTTTATTGTAAGCTATATTCAAGTTTTGCTCAGTTGATGGTTTCAAATCTCAGTAGAAGTTGAATCCTAAGATACAAGAACATGAATCTAGCCCTGTGCATGAGAATGTGTTCACTCAGAGGAAAGAGCTCGAAATACACCTTTCCAAAGGCAAGGTAATAGACAAAGAACAACAAACTCTTGCTGAAAATGAAACAAAGAAATGGGAGCAAATCCTGACTAGATTCTTGGACATAATTATGTTTCTTGCAAAACAAAACATAGCTTTACGAGGCCATAGAGTAGACATTCAAGTTGAGAAGGCAAATGAAAATAAAGGAAATTTTCTGGACCTTGTTCAACTGATTGGAAAATTCGACCCAGTGCTACATGAACATTTGGTGAAAGTAAAAAGTGATAAGTCTACAACTTCCTATCTCTCTCACCAAAAATTCAGAATGAATTTGTGAACATCCTGGGAGTACAGAGGGGATAGAGCATGATGTTCCATAAGAGTGTGAAGGGAGATGTTTAGAGATAGCAAATGATGTTAAAAGGAATCAGAGTGGCTAAGAGGGTGAATGGTAGGTATGTGAGGGCATGGAGATTGTGTGGATTGACATGTGAGGGAGAGAGGAGAGGCTTGCAGTAGGGGTGGGAACTCAAGTTAGTGGACTTCATAGTTTGTGATGAGTGGTAAATATGGTATGTGGCAGATCCTTACAACCCAGACCAGCGTATATCTATACCCATGAATGGATGGATGGATGGATGGATGGATGGATGGATAGATAGATAGATAGATAGATAAACAAGTGAGTAGACAAACAAAAGGAAAGGGCACTCAACACCTTTAGTAGGAGTTAATTATATTATTATTTAAAACAGTTTGATACATATCCATGTGACTTAAAGTTTACACCATACATATATATACATATATACACATATTTATTAAAGCTGCAAACCATCACAAAAGTCAGTTTTTCGTGATGTTTTTGCAGCTTTAATAAAAAAAAAGGCATACTACTCTACTATTTTTTCCACCTTGTTTTGCATTGTGTGTGTGTGTGTGTGTGTGTGTGTGTGTGCGTGCGCGCACGCATGCATACATTTATGTGCTTATATATATATATATATATATATATATATATATATGGTGGATAACTACCATTTGACGATGAGGATTCAGTTGTTTCATCAACTGAATAACCTGCTCCTGAATTGGCATGTAAGTGGCAAAGTATTCATCACATGGGGTATCCTTAGTGGAACTTTTGGGCACAGTCAGCATGACAAGGCAGTATCTTTTTTGTGAATTGCAGATATAAATCCACTCAACAGGTAACAAAGGACCAAGATATCTGGTGCCTTGTCATACTCAGAAAGACCCATTCTCCACAGCAGAAGTGCTAATGTTGCTCCCTCTGTTGAAGAGGATTGGTCTGAAAGAACTCTGTGCTGGTGCACCCATCCCAGTACCACATAAAAAGAGCACCCAGCACACTCTGTAATATGGTTGGCATTAGGAAGGGCATCCAGCTGTAGAAACCAAACCAAATCAGACTGGAATCTGGTGCAGCTCTCCTGCTTGCCAGCTCTAGTCAAACCATTCAACCCATGCCAGCATAAAAAGAGATGTATGATGATGATGATGGTGAGGCATATATATAATATTTGTCTAAACAATTTCTCAAAATGCCATCCAAAGGGGCCAAGCTGGGGAGCTTGTGGTTGTAAAACAAACCACTTAATCTCTTGGCCATACTGCACCTACAGCATATATATGAGAGAGAGAGAGAGAGAGAGAGAGAGAGAGAAGAAGAAAAGAAGTGTATTCCCATGCAGGAGAGAAGAGAATTGGTTTTGGAGTTGAAAATACAATGAAGTCTTAAAACATATTGCAGTTTTTAAATTTTGTAACAGATTTATTAAAACACCAAACCAGTTTCAACATTTTTTTTGTTTTTCAAAGGTAAATATAAAAAGTTCAGAAGAAACTGAAGGTGCAAGGGAAATTTTAGAAAAACATGCTTAAAAGATCAAATTTTCGCACAAATTCCAATATTCAATAAGTTTCACAGTGACAGACAGTAATACAAGTTCAATGAATTTCATAAGTCATACATGATTGAAAGCTTAGTGACATTGAGTTATTTTAACAATTGGATATGATGAAGTTTTTAAAAGTGTAAGTTAAAATAGGTAAAGGAAAAAGGAGTTTTATTACAATTTCTGCATATATAGATTTCTAAGTTACAGGTTCAAGCTCAGATTGGTTGCAAGTTTAATGATGTAAGTTGTTTTTACCTGTCTATGGTCTAGCATTTTTGAAATTCATTGAACATTTGATCTACAACATGTTTTAAGACTCAAG
The DNA here is from genome assembly GCF_046866305.1 of Octopus bimaculoides. Taxonomy (NCBI): domain Eukaryota; kingdom Metazoa; phylum Mollusca; class Cephalopoda; order Octopoda; family Octopodidae; genus Octopus; species Octopus bimaculoides. Next base: position 80,400,221 of record NC_142930.1, on the reverse strand, counting down.
TGCATTTTCAATCTCCAAACTAACTGACTATATATAGAGAGATAGATAGGCAGATAGATAAATAGATAGATAGATACACACATATATGTATGCATATATATATATATATATATATATATATATATATATATATATATATATATATATATATATATATATATATATATATATATAGTTTTAGGGAAAATAACCAATTTTCAAGAACTCATCGATGAAAATCCACTATCACATATAGAAAAATTAATAATTAAAAGCACAATAAATGAGTATAATATAAAGTAAAGTAAATATCATAAGATAAATATAATATAATAAATATAATATTATTATTATTATATATATATATATATATATATATATATATATATATATACATACATATGACGGGCTTCTTTCAGTTTCTGTCTACCAAATCCACTCACAAGGCTTTGGTCGGTCCGAGGCTATAGTAGAAGACACTTGCCCAAGGTGCCACACAGTGAGACTGAACCCAGAACCATGTGGTTGGTAAGCAAGCTACTTAGCACACAACCACTTCTGCGCCAATATATATATATATATATATATATATATATATATATATATATATATATATATATATATATATATATATATATATATATATATATATATATATATATATATATATATATATATATATAATTGCAACGTGGAAGGTGTTTATAAGCCATTTAAAAACACACAAAAATCATTAGATTCACTTCAACATTTAAATTTAATTTGCCAAAATATTTTTGTCGATTTGAGACTCCGACCTGTTCACTAACAAAATTCCATTTGAGTGTTCACACACACTTTAGAAGCCTGTAATAATTTTTCAGATAAACTGAGTGTGTCAGTGATTGCATGTACTTGTATATGTCTGGCAAAAAGTTTAAGAAAGTTTACTTCACAATGATGACTTCCCCATTTCGTTTCTGTATTTGAAAGATCCAGCCTCGTTAACGTTGTCAAGTTGATTCTGCATGAAGATTACGTTGAAAGTGGAAGTGTCTTAAGAATGCTCAACTAATAATAAGTAGTTTAGTTGAAGTTGATACTTTCCAAACCAAGTGAACAAGGAACCACAACATGGTCAATTGACCTGCTTGAGATACCGATATAGCAGCCAAATTTCCGTCAATTCACATACTACTGTTTTAAAAATGATGAACGCAATACCTTTAGTAGTCTTTGATAGAGTGTTTGAAAAAGAATTTGGAGGATAGTTCAGTACCGTAGCTAGAAGTGGGATCAGAAGATGAAGAGTCCGCCCCGGGCGACATTTTTAGAGATGAGTCACTTTTTGTCTGTTGTATAAACCTATATAGGCTTGTGGGCCTGATAGTAGTGGCCAACTGAAGGGCTGCTCTGAACCTAGCTACGTCATTGGGATTTTAAAAATATAGGACAGTCGTATCTGGATTGTTATGATCATCAAAGACTGCAGTCAGTGTTGAACTAAGACTAAACAAGTGTGTGTGTGTGAGAGAGAGAGAGAGAGGGAGAGAAAGAGAGAGAGAGAGAAAGAGAGAGAGAGAGAAAGAGAGAGAGAGAGAGATAGTTTTGAGAGAAAATGTTTGAAGTGAACAGAATGAAGATGAGTTCGATCAAACATGAACTGCACCTAAGCAACCACTCACTGACAACCCAAACCTATCACCGTCATAAGAACAATAGATGACAATTTAAAAAAAATATTATTATATTAAACGTTAGCCAGTCTAGCATCACCATATCACGTTTAACATGCTCCAATACCACATGTCAGTGGAGCCAGTCATTGTTTCATAACACTTATCAACCGACCATGTAGCCATCTCCTTTCTCGGCTCGAACACTCCTCTCCCAAACCCAGCCAGCTATTACGAAATCACCGCCACCGCTAATTACCTCTCTCTCAATCACTGACCTCTCTTACTGACCCACACCTTTTCCACGCCCACCAGCACTCCGCAACCAACAATACCACTCGGACTCTCCCACCACCACTATCCACGCTCTCCCACCACTTTTCAACAACTATAACTACAATCAACATCACTGCTTCTTCGACAATTCTAAACTGGGATGGTTATAAGATGGCCAGACGCACTCATACACACATCTAACCTACGGGACCAAACACTACACTCTAGTTTAAACAGAAAAAGAGAGAAAATATAAGCCAGGCAGAGAGAGCGAGAGGGAAATTTAGTGGTAGAGAAACTGTAAGCGAGAGAGAAAGAAAGAGAGTAACGTTGTCGAGGCCAGTCAGACAGATGTTGATCTTTGTCAAGAGATTCGGACGGTGTTTCGGTTTCAGCTAAGTTGGACTCAACAACAAGTGAAAAAAGCTGCACATTATATAAAATACAAGTTTGCACCACACAGGTAGGCATGTGTGCATACTGTAATTAATACTGATTAAAACACTTAAGAAATCAGACTATATATATATATATATATATATATATATGAGTGTGTGTTTATATATAGAAATAGAGAGGGCGAATTAATCGGATATTAAGGAAAGATTGATACCCAATTGTCGAGTAAGTAACATGCTTAATTAAATATACTTGTTGGTTTTTAAGTACGTCTTGCTTGCTTGTGCGTGTGTGTATGTACTTTATGGGTGTCTGATTGTAAATTGATGTGTTTAAAACTTTGTGCTACTACCTCCAAAACATGTTGGCTCTGTAAACATGTATTTGTTTTAGACATACACGCGTATAAACACTCATACAACAAATACACTCATTTGTATATGTATTTCTGTGTTTATATAATGTATGTATGTATTTGTTTGTTTTTAAATACACGCACGTATTTCATTCATTAATAGTCATCTGGATCTTTTTCCACGTTATATCGCTTCTTCCATCGTTTAGTTTATTTCCACCTCCTTCCTCTTCGTCTGTCAATCTTTCACAAACTCATTTTACGTCTGTTGGTATTGTTTATATACATTTGCACACACCTACCTGTGCTGCGATGAGAAGAGAAAGAGAAAGTGCATGGGTGTTTATATATGCGAAGTAGCAACAGTGGTAACTCGGCTTGGAATGAATGAAAAAAGATTTACTTTTATTGACTATCTTTCTCCAAACGAACACGCACGCACACACCTACACTTTATACACTCATGTTCGCAGCGACAGATTTTATCGGCTGATTTATATCCGAATGTGTGTGTGTGTGTGTATGTATAAAGGTTTTTCATTTTCATGCATAAAAGGTACACGTAGTTAATTACATAATCCACATTAAAATACAAATCCAAAAGCGCAGAAAGCACAAACGTGAGCGAAGGAAAAAAAGATAAAGAAGAAAAAGAATGCGTGTCCTTAAAATATCTTTAGATTGTGTGTTTGTTCAATATTGAACAATATACATGTGTAAACATTCATTCAAGCGAAAGATATTAACCTACACATGATATACAAATATCATGTACTTATCTGTATATGTATTACGTATTTATATATGTACGGATAAACAGACACCAGAGACAGTTATATATGCACAAAATTATATAAACAAATACGAATGTTACGCGTGTGTGTATGTGCATGCGTGCATGATCCCACAGCGCAGCAAACTGCATATTTTCGGGTTAACCCAAGATTTGTGAGGGCCGTCAGAGGCTCGACATTTTCAGAGACGATCACAATGTTTCTATCTTAGAATTAAGGACCACACAGGGTCGCGCTGATTCTGTGTCTGTCTCAAGATTATTTTACAGGCGGGCCCAGGGTGGTTTGTCAGGGTCATGTAATATGAGCCATGTGCCACATTTGAAGGCACAAATGTGAAGCGTAAGTACTCTGCAAGGAACTTTCTGAACATTCTATGGACGCAAGTAACTTCTTGTTACCGATTTAGTTTTGCATGCCTGTTTTTCCATAATCGATTCAGCCATGTGTGTATGTGTGCACCTGTAGAAAGAGAGAGAGGCGAAGAAAGATAGGGAGAGTGCGTCGGACAAAATGCTCAGCGTTATTTCTTCTAATTCTATGTTTAATTTCAAATCTCGGCGAGATTAACTTTGCTTTATATTCTTATGGGATCGATAAATAAAATATCGGCAAGTTCTGGGGTCGATGTAATCGACTAGCCTCCTCCCACAAAATTTCGAACCTTGTGCCAAGATTAGAAAGAATTATTATGCGGCGAATCGTCCGAAACGATTAGGTCGTCGGAGAGAATGCCCCGCGGTGCTTGTTCTGGTTTTTCACTTTCTCAGTTCAAACCCTGCAAAGATCCTCTTTTCTTTTCATCCCTGCGAGATCGACAAAATAACGTACCATTCAAGTACTGGGATAAATAACTCCATCCCATCAACGCTGTTGACCTTATATTCAAATTAGAAACAATTATTATTCAGCAATCTTAAATATATTACGTACTACAAAGTACGCAATATAATTAAGACTTTTCAATAATACAGATACATTTTGTAGTGAACTACCAAATATCACTCTGTGTGGCTTGGGTTTGTGCAGCATTTTGTTTTCGTTTTTTTTTTCCTTTTCATTACACTAATATTTGTCCAGGACCTTGTAGTGCTACTATCTTGTACGCTGTGTATTTTGTAAGTCCTTGAGTTTTGGCTATGCATTTGTAATGCTTTTTTTTTTATTTTTAAATAATTTCTAAACAAGACTATGGTTTGCTTCTGCTTTCAGTCTCTACATTCTGGTTATTTCTTTTACTAAATCTTTATAGTTGGATAATTTCTCCATTGTTTTTTAGAGTGACTCATAATTATCTGTTGGGGCAGATACTTCCATTTTAAGGCCTTCCCTTTTCTCTTGTTCCTGAACAAAAATATCTGGCAGATTAATCTTGATGTTCCTAACTCTGTGAGTTATTAGCATATTGCAGAATATGCTCACTTTATCACTCTCTGAGACTATCTCCTTGAGTCTTTTTATACCACTTCTTATCTGTACATATTTTATTATGATACCATGACTTTTAGTGTATGGAAGTCACAACTAACCGAGTTGGAGATATATTCTTTCTTTGGTAATTTTTCAGATTAACACCCGCACGATTTTCACTAGGGTGTTAGGATTAGGGTTTTAGGGTTAGGATTTGGGTTTAGGGTTAGTGTTAGGGTTACGGTTTTAGGGTCGGGGTTAGGGTTAGGTAATCGTGCAGGTGTTAATCTGAAAAATTACCCTTTCTTCGCTATGACTAGGCAAACAGAGACAATTTGTTTCATTATTCTAGATTTCCAAACGTTCTGCAGTGAATGTATTCTGCTTAATTACATATTCACAGCAATTTCTGGTGAGAAGGCCTTGATCCTATGCTGCAATCAAGAGTTCTTTAGACAGCTTCTATGTCCTGTGTTTCTCAGTGATTTTTGGTATTTTTCTTCTAGTTCCACCCTCTTCAGCGTTTTGTTTTTGTTAGGTGTTGGCTGTATAGGAACTTTTCTGTAGCCTTATTTTTAGCTCAGCTTTTTCACAATCTCTGTCATTTCAGCCTCTATTTTGCATTTGTTGGCTACTTCGAAGACAGGAAACTGTTGTCTTATTTTTTGTTTTGCATTAGTTTTCTGTTATTCTGCACTAGATATTTTTGTAGCGCTTTGCTGTATATTACATAGTAGTTTTCTCATATAAAGCTAACCGTCTTCCTGAATTCATAGAAAATGCAGTCATTTTGATTTCCTATCTTGTTTTGTTACTTCGTTTAGTATCCAGTTGAGACTTATCGACAAAAGTATTGATGTCTATTAACTTTATTTATTTATTATCGAGAGAGTAGCGCATGCCATCAAAATGACAGTGGAATACAAATATACAAGTCCAACATACCCATCTTGACTACCTGTCTGATAAGGGTACACTAGACACATCCATCACAACCATATGTGCCCGACATGGTGACCTCATATCAAGATAAACAGCGCATTATTATTATTATTATTATTAGCAGCAGCAGCAGCATGTCGTCAAAAGTGCCAACAGTTTTATCGATGATAGAAAATGGTATATCAAAACAATGAGAGAAACCATTGCTAAATGTATCAGCAATTGGGTAAATATATGTATATACATACAGTTGAAGCACTTGGAGAATCAGATACATATGCAACGAAAATATCGCCAACAAAATGTGTGTGTGTGTGTATATATATATATATACACACACACACACACACACACATTATGTGGAAGATAGATATATATGAAACATCCATTTTTCCGTGATCGCATGGACCAAACAGGTTTTGTATGGCTAGATGCCCATCCTGCCACCAACCCATACCTATTTGCAAGCAATATTTCACCTGCCCAAACATGTTTATATGGAGGATTGGAAATCAAAGAACACCTTTTGCCTGACAGTGACACCTGCCTACTATCATTGCTCAATGTCAGGGCAAGGAGAAAGCAAACACACACACACACACACACACATACATACATACATACATACATACATATGGTGGTCTCCTTTCAGTTTCCTTCAACAAAATCTACTCTCAAGCCTTTGGTCACCTCTAGGATATAGATGTGCCTATCCATGCCAGTATGTGTGTAAGTGTATGAGTATGTGTGTGTGTATATATACACACATGCATACACACATAGATATGCACACACACTCATATATTTTTTTATTCTTTTACCTGTTTCAGTTATTAGATGCAACCATGCTAGTGCACCACCTTGAATTTTAATTGAATGAATCAACAACAGTGCTTATTTTTTAAGCCTGGTACTTATGCGACACACACACATATACAATGAGGTTCTTTCACTTTCTATCTGCCAAATTCACTCACAAGGCTTTGGTCAGCCTGAGGGTGTAGTACAGTGGTTCCCAACCTTTTCACTATCAAGGACCCCTTTTATTTAAATGAGTTTTCCCACAGACCCCTTTTAATATACTTATCGTTATGTATATATATATATATATATATATATATATATATATATATACATATGAAATTTTGAATTTAGTTCACAGACTCTCCAGTACTATCTTTGTGGACCACCAGGGGTCCACAGACCACAGGTTGGGAAATACTGCTGTAGTAGAAGACATTTGCCCAAGGTGTCACACTGTAGGACTGAATCAAGAACCATGTGGTCAGGAAGCAAAGTTTCTTACCACCCAGAGTGGATGATTTAATCAACTAACTCCTTCTTTTCCACCAAATTTCATGCCTTGTGCCTATATCAGAAACAACTGTTATAATGTCTGTTGTAGTATACTCTTTAGACCCTGAATATAAGTCAGATTTGCTATTCATCCTTGTGCAATGGTACTAAAGTTGATTCAGTCTACTATAGCCCTACTCTCCACTCTGTAAATCTGTGTAATCTACTAGCTCCTGTTTATCCTTCTATCTTTACAATGGATATATCTAATTCTTTATTCTAGTTTCTCGTCTAATACCATTACTGCAAAATAGGAATTCAATGCATATAACATAGATTCTTGTGTAAGACCCAGGTTTTATCACTGTGAAGGGAACTTCTTTTGGTGGTGAGGAGAGGTGACACAAAACCTAAAGAATTACATAGACGAAGATTAAGAATGATTAAAAATATTTTTCATAACATAATGAACTCATTAATTTCAAATGATCAAAACTCTTTCAGCAACCACTGTCTTGACTTTTTTCTTTATTACATGACATACATAAAACAATATCATCCAACATGCCCATCCATGAGAAACAGTGATAAATAGGGTAATTATACATAAATAGTATCAAAATTTTGATATCTGTAGATTATAAGGGGACCTGTTGGGAAAAATTTACCTCTTTTAGGGAAATTTTAAGAGAATTCGGTCTACACAAAGCCATGATTAAAACATAACTTCTTAAACGGTCTTGGTGGTCTCTGATAGATTTAGCACAGGCAAAACTTTCAAAGACAATTTGTTTAATCTCTTATGAAATCTAACTTTATGAAAGAGAGAAAGAAAAAGGTTAATAAAGAAATAGAATAATTTTTATGCAAGAATTCCTCAAGGCATAGGATGTATTGAAAGGGTTTCCCAAAAGTAAAATGGTTGGAAATGCTGAGTCAGAGTATGAAGGTGCATATATGACTGAGTAATTATAAACATGCATGAAGTGTGTGTGTGTGTGTGTTTGAAAGAGAGGGAGAGATAGAGAGAACACAGCCTGCAGTTAGAATCTAGTTGATCGAACAAACATTATTTAAAAATGCATTTGCATAAGATTAGTTCACTACTTTTTGTAGAACAGAACACTAGGCTCCAAAAAAGCAGGACTATGCTATTAACTACAGATGAAAGGAGGGTGAAGAGCAAAGTTAATCCTGAAGGGACATGAACTTGACATGATGGGTTTGACTCTTGAGGCCAATAAAACAAATGTCAGATAATTGACTCAATTGTGCTGACTCCAAAAGTTGTGGCTTCTGCTTATGTGAGAAAATATTATCGTTAATGAAGACCTTCATTTTGTGTGAAATTTGCTGTTGCTTTCATAATAGACAAAACCAAAATATATTTTTTGTAAAGTTTTAACAATTTTGCTAGCTGGCTGCCTTTTATTACTGCACAATAATAATAAAACAAAAACAAATATAAGAGTGTGTGTATGTATATATATATATGTATATGTATATGTATGTATATATATATATATATGTATATGTATATGTATGTATATATATATATATATGTATATGTATATGTATGTATATATATATATATATGTATATGTATGTATATATATATATATATGTATATGTATATGTATGTATATATATATATATGTATATGTATGTATATATATATGTATATGTATGTATATATATATGTATATGTATGTATATATATATGTATATGTATGTATATATATATATATATGTATATATATATATATATGTATGTATATATATATATATATATATGTATGTATATATATATATATATGTATATGTATGTACATATATATATATATATATGTATATGTATGTATATATATATATATATATATATATATATATATATATATGTATAATCCATATATATGTATAATCCACAGAATACCAACAGGACTCACAAAGAGAGAAGCCCGTATATTCCTTCTGCTCCCCAAAAAAGGCTGTATGCAGAGGCTGTACGAACTGCAGTAGCTGAGCAGCAAGCTTTTTTAAGCTTGGCCCAGAAAATGGTACAACAGTTAACGTGGATGCAGAGGGTACAGAGTCAATGCCACACGAACCATTGTCCAAGACCACCACAGATGATGGATCAGGGATGGCCACCGCTAACACCAGGAACCCCTGCACAGATATCACACCCATATTCCTACTGAATATCCGGGGCCTATTACGAACAGGCGGCAAAGACAAGTTCCTATACTTGAAAGACCTAGTAACATGCAATCAAGCAATATGCATGGTGCTTACCGAAACGCATCTAACACCTAATATAGCAGATGCAGAGATAAATATACCAGAGTATGCCGTACTCCGAACAGACAGAAGGGATAGAAGTCATGGGTGAGTTGCAATGTACATCCGAGAAGATGTCACACCCCTACTACTACTATCACACTCAAACTCTGTATGTGATACTTTAATAGTACACATAAAACAAATTGACGTAGTTGTATGCTCAACATACCGTCCACCAAATACCGCAAAGCAGGAAGGTAAATTTGAGGACAGCCTCAGACGCATAGAAGAGGTCCTGACAAATCTGGACCAACACATCAATATACTTTTCGTAGGCGACTTTAACCTCCCAAATGTTAAATGGCCTGAAGGTCACATCCTCTCTGGGATGTCACTGCATGAACAAAGCCAGGCAAAATCATTGCTAGAACTATCCAACATGCTGTTCATGGAACAAGTGATACTCCAACCAACCAACCAGGGGAAGCAATATTTTGGATCTCTGCTTCACAAACAATGTGAGCCTAATCCATAATGTGAAAATAACGCCCACATCTCTCTCAGATCATAACATTATAGAATTAACTATGTATGGTCCTAGACAACCCACTGACACCCACCCCACCAGGAGGACTCAAGCAATATCCAACCTGAATTTCCACGGGGCGGACTGGAAGTCAATTCGCAGAGAGATTCGAAATCAAAACTGGCATGACAGCCTTTCTATACAAGACAATGACCTCAAACTAAGTCATTTTATGTCAACCATACAAGACATATGCACCAAATACGTGCCATATAGAAAGACCAGCAAACATGCCAATAGAATTCCTAGAGACACAGAACAAAGGTCTCAAACCAGTTAAATAGAGAACTGGAGGATAGGAAAAGGGCTAAATTAAAACTAACACTGTTAGAAATAGAAAACAAAATTAAACTCTCCCATGAAAAGGAGAGAGCAGAGAAGGAAAAGAGAGCAGTAGAAAGCATAAAAACAAACCCCAAGGCTTTCTATAGATTTGCAAAGGAGACTGCTACGGTGCAGTATAAGATAGGATCCCTGTTCCTGCCTAATGGCTCACTGACTGCAGATCCCACATGGATAAGTGAAGTGCTCAGTACACAATTCAAGAGTGTCTTCACCTCTCCTCTGAGTCACATGCAGATAAAGAACCCAGCTGATTTCTTTGACAATAGCACTCAGCAGAAGGGGACTGCATCCATTACCTACATCGACATTGAAGAGGAAGATGTGATAGCTGCCATAAATGAAATGAGCTCAAATTCGGCAACTGGCCCCGATGGTTTCCCAGCTGTCCTCTTAAAGTCGTGTAAACAAGAATTAGCAGGACCACTCCGGATACTCTTCCAGAGTTTCCTTGCAAATGGTAAACTTCCCAAAAAGCTGAAGGAAGGCACCATATGTCCTATCCATAAAGGTGGAAGCAGAGCAGAGGCTGGAAACTACAGGCCCATCTCTCTGACTTCGCATATTAGCAAAGTCATGGAACGAATTGTCAGAAGGAGATTGATTGCGTTCCTAGAAGAAAATGACTTGCTGAATGAGACCCAGCATGGTTTCCGTCCAGGTAGAAGCTGCCTCACGCAGCTCTTGCAGCATTATGACTGGGTCCTGAAGCAGCTACTTGACCATTCAAATGTTGATGTGATATATCTCGACTTTGCAAAAGCCTTTGACAAAGTTGATCATGGCTTGATATGTCACAAGCTGCGAAACCTTGGCATAGCTGGTAAATTAGGAGAGTGGCTGCATAACTTCCTGAATGGTAGAAGTCAGACAGTTGCAGCCAATGGAGAACTATCTAGGGAAACACAAATATTGA
>NC_142930.1:80366488-80383988 GCF_046866305.1 Octopus bimaculoides | reverse complement strand
TGAAACTTAAAGTAGCTCACATGTAACTTCTATATTCATTAAATGACACATACAAACATAAATATATACAACATACATATACACATAATTCCACTTAGCCACAAAGGTACCAATATCCTGTTGCTAGCCTTCTATTTCAATAAAACACAAATTGTACCAGTTATGTTTTCTTGGTTATTTTCTTAAATGGTGGTCTCATTGTACAGAAAATCTCAGTACATTAGGAGAAAGCCTTGGTTTTGGAGAATCCAAATAAAAAGTATCCAGTTTTTTTTTTTAAATGGCTAAACCAAATAATATATAAGCAAAATATGTCAGATTGTTCAACCCTCTGGCATTCAGATTACTCTGTTAAATGTAATGCTTATTTATTCACATTGTTTTGAATTAAGCATGCATTATCCCATAGTTCAAGATTTTGATGATGTGAATGTTTACTTTTAGAATGACATTGCAGGGTAGATATGAGAGGCCAAATCTAGCTATTTTGAGCACAAAACAGGTAGAATATTTGGGCCAGATATGGCCAGTTTAAATACTAAAGGGTTAAATGAGCATAACTCTGTTAGACATGTGACAATGACTACAAATGACAAAGTTATAACACTTAACAAATCCATTGAATGTAGTGCTTAGGAGTATTTCATTTTTATGGAAGAGTTTATTTAACCTAGGGTACTCTTAGTGTGAAAATTTGATCTATTTTTGTATCACAAAAACTGGCCAAAATTAGGGTACAATATTAAGGAATTTGGTGAAAAGAGTAAATTCATATCTGATTTTGTTTAGTCATAAATCACTTTTCAATTCTCAAAAATATGTGAATCTTGCTCAAGTGTGTATGGCAGGTTTCTCATACATGGATGTGCTGTATTTACTACAAGAAATAGTAACCAAATCTCTGTTCATATCATTACCAACAGGCTTAAAAATGGAAAAGATATATTGGATGATATAGTTCTTCACCATCATTGTTAAACATTCATGTTCCATGCTGGTAAGGGTTGGATAGTTTAACAGGAACCTACAAGCCAGAAAATTGCATAGAACCTCAATGCCTGCTTTGGCTCGGTTTCTTTGGCAGGATGCCCTTCCTAATGCCAAAAAATTTACAGAATGTATTGGGTACTTCTTCATAGCACCAGCACAAGTGAAGTTGTTATGCAGCTTGCAAGACTAAGATTCCTTTCAGCTGAGTAGGGCTATAGTAGAAAGGTATACAGCATTGTGCTGGGAGAGGAGGGGTTAAAATGTTAGAGAAGGGGATAAACAGAACAGAGATTTTGTTGCAGAGGAACTACATAGCTACCCATATAGCTATAAGAGAAGGGACAAGAACAAAAGAGGTTTATTACTTTGGAGGAGCTATATGGCTATTCACTATCTTTGAGAAAAGAAAAAATATGATTGCCATATCTAGAACACTTTCAGATAATAGGTCTATTGAATCTGGGTTGACAGGGAACTAAACAACATGATTCTAAAGTGATACCAATGACCTCTACTAACCATACTCCTCCATTCCCTTTAGTATTTTTCTGTTTTTGATTTTTTTTTTTTCCCTTTGGAATAATTACACCCATTAGTTGGTGCATTTCTTCAGATTTACAGTTTGTATAGAACAACCTGTAGATTAAATGAACAGGAATTCTGATTTCCTTCTCATAACATTCTGTTAGTCAGTTTTCTCACATGGAGTGCTGGCCAAAGTATTTGCCTGGCTTTCTCATGTGTGTGTGTAGTTATACAGGGAGGGGTGAACAATACAAATTCCTGTTAATGATTTTAAAGCAAAACTTCAATTTGCTTTTTATTTTTTTTTCTGCAAAGAAATGGTTTAATTGATTAATTACAAATTCTCGGTACATTACTGGTACTTATTTCATTGATGTTTTTGAACAATCAAGAGGCGTGACTTGATCTCTGAACAGTGAACTACTGTAATGTATTTGTTTCTGAAAGCCTTCAGAAAACAATGACGATCATTTTGTGTCTACATATAAAAAAGACAGAAAGAGGTGAGACTTGTTTCAGAAAGAAGAAGCCCTCAATCAAGATTACTAGCTCAACACTCCTTCCACCACCACACTTACAGGCAGTGAATAAAAACTTTACAGATTCCATGTAAGTACATGACAACAACCAGATGAATATGAAGTGGATAAAGGCATTCACCAATCAGCTGAGGTGGTGGGGTATATTTAGTGTGTGTATGAATAGGAATATATATTCGTATTCATATTTATATCAGAATACATTTTATACTTGTTTAGCCCAAGGAAATGCAGCAGTGTTCAAAGCCCTTCCACATAAGTGTGTTTTTTTATTTAATTCTTCAAATTCATTCAGAAAAAAAGGACTTGCTTCAAACTAAGAAACAAAACTCTGAAGACAACAGTAAATTGTTGAATTTTAGAAAAATATTACATATCTTCACTTTACTACATCTTTTTATATATTGCCACACCATATTTGTTGAACGACAACATCATTGGTTACAGACTTTCAACTAACAAATCACTGTATTTCTGACGACCTGAGTGACAAGGGATTCTCCATACCAGTTTTCTCAACAATATGTGTGTGTAGTAAAACCTACACACACACATCTTATTATGTTCCATAGCCTAAACTTGTTCATCTTTTCAATGTTTAAACAAATGTGTAGAGGTGGGAAACTTGGAAAAGTAAGTGGTTTTAATTCTTATGCAGTGATAGTTTTTTTGTTTTATGCTTTCTCTGATATAGCTTAAAAATATATTTAACCTATTCATGCATCATCACTCTATGTTTCCCTATGATGTCAAAACCTAAGCCCAAACCTCAAGATATTTCTCTCTCTTATAGCTGTATGTACATACATAGACTCCACTCTCTCTGTCTTTCAACTCTCTTGCTTGAATTGCAGCAACAATGACTTCCAGTTACTTTAGCTCAAAGTCTGTCTCCCTCATTCCCCCAAATACATCTGACCTTTTAATCATTCTCCAAACTCCTCAAACAATCAGCAACTCTTTGACCATATCTCTTTTTGCATTGAGAACATATCTCACTTCTCCCTTCTCTGAAGTCATCATTCTCAGTGATTTCAATCTTAACTACTCGTAGTTCTCTCACTCATCTCACATCAATGTTACTGGGGTGCAGAAGCCGAATCATTTGCTATTCTCTACTCTTTACACCAACTTGTTTCATCCCTTATTTTTATTCCTGACCAACACACAGACACTCCAAGCACCCTTGATCTCTTTCTCACCTTAAAACCTAACCTCTAATAAACTGTAACTGTCTCCTCATCTATCAAGTCATTTAATCACTACTGATTCACAATGCTCAATATGCACTATCACATACTATATATCTCTTTCATCCCAGATCCTATATCACTTTAAATCAGCTAACTGGTTACAGCTTTACCAGTTTTAGGTCAATTATTTTTGACAAGTACATGTGCTTTACTCCTGACCCATCAGAAACAACTTGACAGGTAACTGAAACCATACTTTTAAGTATGTCCCATCATATCTCCCACACAAGTGATTTACTCATAGCTGTGTAGTGTTTAAGTAAAAAACAAGACCTTCAATGCCTGAAAAATCTCGTTCACTCCCCAAAAGTGGCTTGCATTCATCCAGCAGCAAACCTTCCTTGAGACTATTATCCAGTTTGCAAAAAATGCCCTCATGCATTGCACAGCCCTTAAGCTTTCTTACTTCCTAATCCTTTAGCATTTAAATTGGCCATATATATAGTCCAAATGTTCTACTGGTTTTATATTTAAAGTGGCCAGATGTGGCCTCTCACACATACCCTACAATACCTTTCTAAATATAAACAATCACCTCATCAAAATCTTGAAGCTACAAGATAATGCAAATTGAAATATTATCTTTCAGTATTTTATAAGGTAAAATCTTAAATTATTAACTGATACATTATTAATTAACTTATAACAGCAATGCCTGGAAAAATCATGGATTACATAGAAAAATGCGAGCATGAAAAGTGACATTCTTAAGATTATAAACCTGGAAATGTACAGGACAAGTTATTACACCTGTAAAAGTATAGGACAAGCTATTATTTCTAGTAAAGTAAAGAATAAGAAACTTTTTACTTAAAATATTGCAGCTAAAATTAAAATTTTAATATTAAAACTTATTTTATTATAGTTTACAAATAACACTATACTTATTTAAGAAGAATTTGGCTATGATAATTAAACTCAAATTAAAATCTATCTTACATAAATCAATAAATATCTAACAAACTACATAGCTTTATAGTCTGACATATGTCATCAATGTTACTGAAAATGAAGTGCTAAATGAAATATGATAGTACAAAAATATATTCGGAAGTGTGATATATAACATTTCTGATACAAAGCATGCTGTATTCACAAATTAACATTAAAATAAATATATACCTTTCGCCTATCTTATAATCGCCCCACTCTTTATTCATTTCTTTATTATCATCAGAGTTTTTGTGTTCCTATAAATTACTAATGCATAATGAAATGAAGCATACACACACACTCAAACATGTGAATGTATCACCAAACAGATAATTTTATGAGTTGCAAAGCTAAAGAAAACTATCAAAAGTTTTTTTAGCTCCACTGAACACTATAGTGGCTTTCCACAGTTGGTTAGAAACCATCTGGTTTCAAATGGCAAACTAGTCATGAGTTCAAGCTTTACTAGACTAATAATTGCCCTGTGCTTTGTAGGCAAGTTATGTAATTCTGTTAATCTTAGTATGGCCTGGATGACAAACAGGTTCTCCACCTACTTCACAGTTGAACAGTTATAACTAAGGCACAAAATCATGGATGTGTGTGTATGTATTTTGTTATGTATCTGTTTCTAAGGCATTTAGTTCTCAATAATACTCTCAGGTTACCTAGATGTTAGTAGGAATCACTGAGTCTTTTAAAACACTCATGAAAGCACTGATTTAAAAATGTCTTGCAAATGGGGTGAGCAAAGCAAAATATTTCAAATCCCTTCAAATTTCACCCCTAAATAGTCTTACCAATTCTCTATCATCCAGAGTCATCAGATCAGTCGGTATACCAGAGTTCTTATTATGCTGACATCAGCATTTTAATTTTCTCTTTTTGCTTGTATTCACCAAGCTGTCACTATTCCTACCAAGTCACAGTAACAGCACTGTAAAATGATTTCATCTTTAGTTTGCTGTGCTTTGTTCATCTCCCTTTTCCCATAGATATGATGTACTTTTGTGGAATGGAAAGTGAGTGTTGGACTAGCAACCTGTTTCCATAAAACATACACTCACAGCTGGTACAGACTTTAGTGATACAAAAATACTTAAGCTGTGATAGATACTTCCAGGCATTTATTAGATAAATGATTTCCTGCCTGCATGTATGTATGTATGTTATTTAGTTTTGTTTCTAGATTTCTTACCAATGGAGAAAGAACCAGTTCCTAACCTAAATCCAAGATGTTTTCACAGGAATTTCAACAATATCAACAGGCATTTGTGCATATATGAGAGGGTACCCAAAAAGAAACTGGAATTTTGCAATATTATTTTATTTAGTTTTACATGTTTACACTTTTATCATCTTCAAAGTAATCTCCATTTGAAGCATCGGCCCAGGCACATTTTCCACTAATCAAAGCAGTGCTGGAACTCTTCCGAGGTGATACCTTTTAACACCTCTGTCGGTTTTTTTTTACCTCTTTCACATCTGCAAATTCCATAACACCAGCTTTCATCACCAGTGATGACCTTCAGAAAAAAGGTCTTGATCAACTTCCAACTGTTCTTTCAGTTCATGACGGGCATTCAGTCGTGACTACTTTTGATCTTCTGTGAGCAAGCAAGGCACAAATTTTGCTGCAACTCTTTTCGTTCACAATTCCTCATACAAAATTCATTGGCAGGAGCTCCAGGACACACCAATCATATAAACAATTGCTTCATCAGAAATTGCCGTCCTAGCTCCTGCTAAAAGGGATTACCCTGCTATGTATAATCAGTTCTTATTATGCTGACATCAGCATTTTAATTTTCTCTTTTTGCTTGTATTCACCAAGCTGTCACTATTCCTACCAAGTCACAGTAACAGCACTGTAAAATGATTTCATCTTTAGTTTGCTGTGCTTTGTTCATCTCCCTTTTCCCATAGAAAATTAGACAGATGAAATTTACGTACACTTAATAATGTTATGCAAATCAGCCTTCAGACTTTCCCTATTAATTTCATCGTCTTTTGAATTATGAACATATTTACATCATAAGGGTTTTTTCGTTGTAAGGCTTTCTTTTTTAGTTGATTTTCACCGAGCAAGACTTATTGTAGATCGCGTAATAAGTCACACCCGGACAACGTCGGGTTATACTGCTAGTACAAGTATACTCATACATATAGTTGCATGTCTAGACATGTGCATATGTATTTATAAGCTAAACTTTCAGAAAGTTTTACATATTTTGGCAGTTTCATTGATGGTGCACACCGTAGTCTTATAATTAGCTTTCTCCTTTCTGGTATGTGTGTGTACATATGTTCCCTTCTATTTTTAATTAATTGAAATCCTCCTGTAAGGAAGAAGCTACTTTCTAACAAAAATAAAGTTTCATCATTGGAAGGTACATAACAAAACCAAATTTATATTTTCCACTTGAGAAAGGTCTTATATATTTTTACTATTCCATTTATAGATTCTTTTTTTTTTTGCCCACAAGGGGCTAAACATAGAGGGGACAAACAAGGACAGACAAAGGGATTAAGTCGATTACATCGATCCCAGTGCATAACTGGTACTTAATTTATCGACCCCGAAAAGATGAAAGGCAAAGTCGACCTTGGCGGAATTTGAACTCAGAATGTAAGGGCAGACGAAATACCACTAGGTATTTCGCCTGGCGTGCTAACGTTTCTCCCAGCTCGCCACCTTAGATTTATAGATTTCCATTTATAGATTCTCTTTGTAATAAGTGTGTTAGCTGGTTGATTTCTTTTTCTGAAAACCATGATTTTTCCAGATTATAACTTGTATATTTACTCACAAAATCAAGTGTACCAACTATTATTTGTATAAATGAGAATTTATGATCTGGGAATAAAAATTGATGGTTTTGAAGCATCTACCCATATTTATTCCCATTCTCTTTGATTTTTAAAGAGGTATCCACATCAGCAGGGGTAGATGATGCCTATGACAGTACGTACTTTTCCATGTCTGTTTCAAACAATGATATACAAGTGTGTGTGTGTGTGTGAGAGAGAGAGAGAATGCATAGGCAGAAAAATATTTGTGACAGTGAATTAGCACATTGCAAGACCAACCTGGAAATAATGGACCTATTTCTTGTTAGAACATCTATCTTGAAGAAGGATGCTCTGATATAAAACCTGAGGGTAATTCAGCTTCTGACTGTCTTGGCTAATGCTTGATCACCAAGAAGAAAGCTGTTCTATCAGAAAAGTGGCTGCAGTTCTGTGCACACTTCACTCATTATAATCAATGTGATACACAGGAATTTCTTGAGAAATATACTATGGGAAAAATAGTTCTACAGTGATGGAGAGTCATGGAAACATAGGCTTGACTAACTGGAAGTACGTAACTGCAAAACCTGCAAGCTTACATGTGGGTAGCTCAGGAGATTCAGCAGTACCATTAGAAAGATAGCACTACTCAGTTGTTAATCAGGATGGATCTACAAAGAATGGGCTGAAGAAAGCTTGCCTAATTGAGGAACTCACCAGCAACCCAATAACTAGCAGTTGCCTAGTCTTCGTGGTCTCCCATAATAACATTCAGAAAACGTACAACTTTCCAAGAAGTGGTCATACTTGAACAAGTTGTATGTTTGTATATACATATAATACATACACACACATGGGAATCAAAAATTTTTTAAATATATAACATCCAAATTAAAAAACATATAGTAGAAACAGTTTAATATGTATTGTGAATTATATACATCTGGGAGGATTATTCAATAGTTTTATTAATATTACAATGTGATGCACATACTAGTCTATAAGGTAGCGAGTAGATCAACTTTATATATATATATATATATATATATATATATATATATATATATATTCTTTATCATCATCATCATCTTCTTCCTATGCAATGTGTGTGTGTGTCATCATCGTCGTTTAATGTCCGCTTTCCATGCTAGCATGTGTTGGACGATTTGACTGAGGACTGGTGGACCAGGTGGCTACACCAGGCTCCAATTTGATTTGGCAGAGTTTCTACAACTGAATGCCCTTCCTAACGCCAACCACTCCGAGAGTGTAGTGGGTGCTTTTACGTGCCACTGGCACAAAGGCCAGTCAGGCAGTACTGGCAACAGCCACGTTCAAAATGGTGTACTTTACGTGCCACTTGCACAGGAGCCAGTCCATCGGCTCTGGCAACGATCACGCTCGGACGGTGCTCTTAGTGCTCCACTGGTACAGGTGCCATCACGATTTCGCTTTCGCTTGCCCCAACAGGTCTTCGCAAGTTGAGTTTAGTGTTCCTACAAATTTAGTTCGATTTCGATTTCACTTGCATCAACCGGTCTTCGCAAGCGGAGTTTAGTGTCCAATGAAGGAATGTTATGCGTAAGTGGGTTAGCTACCTCCCTGGCGGAGGCCTTGGATTTTGGTCTCACTTGGCTTGCCGGGTCTTCTCATGCACAGTATATTTCCAAAAGTCTTGGTTACAAGTCATTGCCTCAGTGAGGCCTAATGTTCAGAGGTCGTGCTTCACCACCTCATCCTAGGTCTTCCTAGGCCTGCCTCTTCCATGAGTTCCCTCAACCGCTAGGGTGTGGCACTTTTTCACACAGCTATCCTCATCCATTCTTGCCACATGTCCATACCAGCACAATCGTCTCTTTTGCACGCCACATCTGATGCTTCTTAGGTTCAACTTTTCTCTCAAGATACTTACACTCTGTCGGGTATGCACACTGACATTACTCATCCATCGGACCATACTGGCTTCATTCCTTGCGAGCTTACGCATGTCCTCAGCTGTCACGGCTCATGTTTCACTGCCATGTAGCATTGCTGTTCGTACACATGTCATACAGTCTGCCTTTTACTCTGAGTGAGAGGCCCTTTGTCGCCAGCAGAGGTAAGAGCTCTCTGAACTTTGCCCAGGCTATTCTTATTCTAGCAGCTACACTTTCAACGCACCCACCCCCTCTACTAACTTGGTCACCCAGATAGCGGAAGCTATCAACTACGTCTAGTTTTTCTCCCTGGAATGAGACAGAAGTTGTTTTCTGCACATTTACAGCGTTTATTGCTCCTGAACATCTGCCACATACAAAAACTAACTTCCTAGTTAACCTGCCTTTGATATTTCTGCATCTCTTATGTGTCCATAGCTTGCACTGAATACATCTTATAGAGTTTCTACAGATCGAGCAGGGCCATCTACCTGAAGGGGTTTGTGTTTTGTCTACCTTCCTACTTATTAGGACTTTGGTTTTAGCTAGGTTGATTCTAAGGCCCTTCGATTCTAGTCCCTGCTTCCACACCTGAAACTTCTCCTCTAGTTCTGATAGTCACTCAGCAATTAGTGCAAGGTCATCAGCATAGAGGAGCTCCCATTCCTTCATTAGTGTCCAATGAAGGAATGTTATGCGTAAGTGGGTTAGCTACCTCCCTGGCGGAGGCCTTGGATTTTGGTCTCACTTGGCTTGCCGGGTCTTCTCATGCACAGTATATTTCCAAAAGTCTTGGTTACAAGTCATTGCCTCAGTGAGGCCTAATGTTCAGAGGTCGTGCTTCACCACCTCATCCTAGGTCTTCCTAGGCCTGCCTCTTCCATGAGTTCCCTCAACCGCTAGGGTGTGGCACTTTTTCACACAGCTATCCTCATCCATTCTTGCCACATGTCCATACCAGCACAATCGTCTCTTTTGCACGCCACATCTGATGCTTCTTAGGTTCAACTTTTCTCTCAAGATACTTACACTCTGTCGGGTATGCACACTGACATTACTCATCCATCGGACCATACTGGCTTCATTCCTTGCGAGCTTACGCATGTCCTCAGCTGTCACGGCTCATGTTTCACTGCCATGTAGCATTGCTGTTCGTACACATGTCATACAGTCTGCCTTTTACTCTGAGTGAGAGGCCCTTTGTCGCCAGCAGAGGTAAGAGCTCTCTGAACTTTGCCCAGGCTATTCTTATTCTAGCAGCTACACTTTCAACGCACCCACCCCCTCTACTAACTTGGTCACCCAGATAGCGGAAGCTATCAACTACGTCTAGTTTTTCTCCCTGGAATGAGACAGAAGTTGTTTTCTGCACATTTACAGCGTTTATTGCTCCTGAACATCTGCCACATACAAAAACTAACTTCCTAGTTAACCTGCCTTTGATATTTCTGCATCTCTTATGTGTCCATAGCTTGCACTGAATACATCTTATAGAGTTTCTACAGATCGAGCAGGGCCATCTACCTGAAGGGGTTTGTGTTTTGTCTACCTTCCTACTTATTAGGACTTTGGTTTTAGCTAGGTTGATTCTAAGGCCCTTCGATTCTAGTCCCTGCTTCCACACCTGAAACTTCTCCTCTAGTTCTGATAGTCACTCAGCAATTAGTGCAAGGTCATCAGCATAGAGGAGCTCCCAGGGGCATCCTGTCTTGAATTCCTCTGTTATCGCCTGGAGGACAATGATGAATAGGAGGGGGCTGAGGACAGAACCTTGGTGGACCCATACCTCTACCCGGAATTCTTCACTGTACTCATTGCCAACCCTCACCTTACTGACAGAATCTCTGTACATGGCTCGCACAGCTCTCACTAACCACGCACAGCTCTCTCTAACTTGTGTGTGTTAGTGTGTATTTAATGTTTATACATTGTTTATAAAATATTGCCTGAATGCAATGGGACAACACGATGCAATGCTATTGCCTTACGGTAGAGCTATCACAGTAATACAAGTGGTTCAAACATTGGAATAAATTTTTTGTTATAAGAATGAAGAGAAGTCTATATCCCAAACCCTCTGCATAA
This sequence comes from Octopus bimaculoides, assembly GCF_046866305.1. Taxonomy (NCBI): domain Eukaryota; kingdom Metazoa; phylum Mollusca; class Cephalopoda; order Octopoda; family Octopodidae; genus Octopus; species Octopus bimaculoides. The sequence goes on along the minus strand of NC_142930.1, from coordinate 80,372,954 downwards.
AACTTTTCTTCTTCCTCGTAGCATAAAATTTTTTCTACTGTTTCAGACTGTTAGTATGATTTTTTGCCAAAGCAGAACACCACTATTTTCTTTGGATTCTACATTCATAGCAAACTGCAGGAATAGTATAATGCTGGAAATAGTACTATATCAGCAGTAGTGATGATGATGCAACATTACTACAGTAGTACCATGAGTGTTACAAGAATGATACTATGGCAACTAGACTTGAGAAAATGATTGGTAGAAACATCACTGCACTGTCATGTCAGGACTGCTTCAAATTGCAACATCAGCAATGTTACCATTGTAACTATTGGTATATTTTGCACATGTAGGTCTTCTCTGCTATACATATACAATATAACACCATCACCATCATAAACAGCATCACTGCCATCAACATCATCCACAACCATTATAACTGTCACCATCATTACTCTGACCAGAACAGCATACATCAGTGGCAGTTCTCAAACTGACAAACACCAGTACCTCGCACACACACACAGGCATGCACACAAAAATATTAGTGAAATTTTTTGTACAGCTCTATTGATAAAGTTTACATCCATATACTCCTCTTTCTAAAAAACTAATTTTTTTAATCCTTTAACATTTAAATTGGCCACATCCAGCACAAATATTCTACATGTTTTATGTTCAAACCAGACGGACCTGGTCTCTCATACCTACTGTACAATGTCATTCTTGAAATAAACAATCACAACAGTAAAATTTTACAGCTACACAAGAATGCATGATTAATTCAAAACAACATGAATAAATAAGCTTTACAATCCAATACAATTTTTGCAATAAGCTGTTTAGTGCAAGAACTGGCCTTATTAGTCATCAGAAAGCTCATCATAACCTTATAGTACAAATGACCCACCCCAACCTCCAGACTGAAAAGTACTAAATACTCAGAAACAAGTCCTTGCCTCCACCACCACCAGCTGGGGTGGGGTGGGGTATTTACCAGTACCTAAATCAAGAGTTATATATCTAGCACCTAAATCTAGAGTTATATCTAAGACATTAAATATTCTTAGAATTGTTTCTACTGTGATCCTTAAATCTGTTAAAATACATTAATGAACTCCTTCCTAACAGCATCTACTGAGTGGCCATTCACATGCCACACAATGAATACTCCATCATTATGAAATTGACCAACTTCTGTATCAATTCACAAACCTCAGATCTATTGTGCAATCTCATTGCTACATAAAAAAAATTCTTTGGTCATAATGTTTAACTAAGAATGAATTATCCTAAATGAGCAAACACTTCTTAGCACACAGAATTATTTATTATCATACTTATTCTAAAAGTTTTCAAGAATGGATTTAATTATAGATGGATAAAAGTATATCAAATGGCATAAGTTTACAAAAGCACTTATTATCTGTTATTGAATTATTTGGTAATAGATCAGTTATTATTCCATGACAAGAGAAGGAACCTGCTTAATGTTAAAAAATTATGGAATCTAAAATATTTTCACTGACCCTACCTATCTCACTTTTTTTCCATTAATTGAATTACCTTTATAATCATTAGAAATAATGTATGTTCCAGTAACATTTTGCACAAGTGCTGGTAGTTATTACTTTTACTTCTAAATTAACAGCACATTGAATAAAATAGTTGGTTTTTCCAATAGATATTGGTGGTATTGTTAGGAAGCTGTCTATGGTATATGTCAAGATCAGTTTTTGAAAGAGTTTTCATTTTGTTAATGTGTTTAGAGTATTAAAATTTTCATAAATCTCTGTAGAACGTCTTCAAAGTATTTAGATGACTTTTCTGTATACAAACCCTTTTCATCACCCTAAATTTATGCAGTGAGCACTTTATTTGTTTGTAAACTGTCCAGATCTCATTTGTGTAAAAGAGTGCAGATAGGATAATGCTATTGAAGAGTCTGGCATGTATGGTATTGTCTAGCTTTGTTTAGAGTACATCCTTTATTGAGTTAAATGACTTCCATCTCAATGCATATTCACTGTGTGCTATAAATAGATGTACTCCTTTACCTCCTATATCTCATCTCTATTCATGCCTATGCAACATCTTCCAATTTCATATATCTTGTTTGCATGTGGCTCATTTTAAGACCCACTGCTAAGCTCTAAGTGTTCAGTTCTATCAGCATAATGTATGTTTGTTAGTGTGTGTACTATATATATATATATATATATATATATATATATATACACACACACAGACATATATATAGACATATATATATGCATATATACACATATATTTATATATACATACATATACAGACAAATATGTATATACATACGTATATACACATATACATTTATATATACATACATATACAGACATATATATATATACATTTATATATACATATATATAAAGACGTATATATATATATATACACATACATATACACACACACACACATACATATATACAGTGTGGGGAAATAAATATTTGTACATGTCAAAATTCTTTATTTATTTAATTTCTAATGAACATAAATGGGATATACCAATACTATATTTGCATACACATACGTAAACTAAGAATATGCAAAAGAAACTAATAAATTATAGTTACTAATGAATATATATACAATTATAAATATTTAGGGGTGAAAAAAGTATTCGTAAAGAATAAATTTATGAGTTTCTATGCCACAAAATACTGTTAAAATAATATTTTTTTTTTTGCTAGAACTTGCTCGTTTGTTCCAATAATCTTATCAGTGGTCATTTTTAAGTGGAGCGCTGCTCAGAGAGAGACCAATAAACACGCCCATAACACCAAAGATTCTTTGAAAACTGCCATAGTCAGAGAAATGTCCAAAAAGAACAAGGACTGCTTCATTCAAGCATGTAGCTGCTTTAGATCTCATACAGGAGCAGTTGTTGAAGCTGAAGGTGGCTTTATTGAATAACATTATAGAAAAGAAGGTTTATTTTTATCCTCATAGCATTTTTTTTTTATTAACAAAGTTATTATCTATTATTATATATCTGTTTTTATTCTTATAAACATAAATCTGTCTTCAAATATCTTACACCCCCCTCTCTCTCTCTGTCTCCCTATATATATATATATATGTATATATATATATATATATATATATATATATATACACAAATATTGATAGAAATGGCAAGACAACAAAAGAATGAAAGAGACCTCGATATTATGTAAATAGAGGAATTTATCTGTAAATATAATATGTGACAGTTATTCAGTAGCCGTGATGAAACCCTGAGTTTCGGATGTCGGGATGGAAACCCACGCCGACATCTCTTCAGTTATCGGTCCATCGAAAAATGTTATGGAAATGACCGTTAAAATAAAGGGAAATTACTGTGTGATTGATGTATACTTCACCATTTACAAAGATGAAGCCCTAGCTTTAACCACAAATACAAATGGACCAGCACAGGATTGGTTTAGGAAGGACATTATCCATTTGATGAAAACTTTCGGTCTTAGCATAACTACAGACACCAACCTGATGGTTGTCAATTTCCTAGATGTATCCTTAGATCTAAATAAGAATATTTATAAACCTTATAGGAAGCCCAATGATAGACTTAGTTATATCAATGTGGGTTCCTGCCATCCCCCCATAGTGTTTAGTTAAAAACACTAGCAAAAGAATTTCTAGCCTCTCCGATAGGAACATTTTTAATAGCGTTGCCCCAGTATATAATAAGGCTCTAAAAGATAGTGGATTTAGGGAGGAAATAACCTATACACTTGCCACCAGTCCAATAATAAAGAAAAGGAAACATAGGAATAGGAAAACAATCTGGTTCACACCCACCTACTCACCCAAAGTGACCTTTAATATAGGCAAGTATTTCTTAACACTGATAGATAGACATTTTCCAGTCAACCATAGTTACAGAAAGCTCTTCAATAGACATAACTTAAAAATCAATTTCATCTCAACTACTAATTTTAAAAATATAATCGCACACAACACACGAAAACCACAATATGAAATAAGCTGTTCATGCAGGGATAAAAATTTGTGCCTGCTTGCATGTCCGAGACCGCCATTTATGAAGCCACCGTAGACTCTATATCCACTAAGGACATGGTTTCAATGAAGAAATATGTGGGCCATACAGAGGGTAATTTCAAGGCCAGGTTCAATAGTCAGACACTGGGATAAAAGGAAAATGACCAAATTATCCAGTCATATATGGTCCTTAAAAGCTAAAGGTGTCAGTTACAACATCCATTGGAAGATCTTAGCCAAGTGTAAGCCCTACACCAATGGCAGTGGATAGTGCGGCCTTTGTGATAGGGAAAGATGGCTCATCTGGAAAACCAGCTTAGACCCCGCCACATGTCTAAATTCAAGAACTGAACTGTTTGGATTATGTCCACATGTGGCTAAATATTTGTTACGTTTTTGGTCCCCCCAAGATTACAGATAGGACTTGCTTTCTATATTGTGTCCACATACAAGCTTTTTTTATCTTTCTATGCTATTTATTTATATTTCTTATTTATTTTTTATATATTTTTTTACATATCTATAGAGATATTGGTTTATAGTTTTATTGCTCATATATTTTTTTTGCACATAATTTTTCTGTATTCTACCTTCCACCCCACTTTTTTCCTGTGCGTATATAGACATGCATATGGAATTCTTTGTGCACATGTGTGGATGTGTGCAGGTGTGTGCATATATAGACGTGTGTGTGTGTGTGCATGCTAGTATGTGCGTACATAGAGGAAACTTGGGATAGAAGAATGGTTAGTGAGAGCTGTGCGAGCCATGTACAGAGATGCTGCCAGTAAGGTGAGGGTTGGAAATGAGTACAGCAATGAATTCCGGGTAGAGGTAGGGGTCCACCAAGGTTCCATCCTCAGCCCCCTCTTATTTATCATAGTCCTCCAGGCAATCACAGAGGAGTTCAAGACAGGTTGCCCCTGGGAGCTCCTCTATGCTGATGACCTTGCCCTAATTGCGGAGTCACTATCAGAACTAGAGGAGAAGTTTCAGGTGTGGAAGCAAGGTCTAGAACTGAAGGGCCTTAGAGTCAACCTAGCTAAAACCAAAATCCTAATAAGTAGGAAGGTAGATAAAACACAAACCCCTTCAGGTAGATGGCCCTGCTCAGTATGTAGAAAAGGAGTAGGTAGTAACTCTATAAGATGTACCCGGTGCAAGCTATGGACACATAAGAGGTGCAGCAACATCAAAGGCAGGTTAACTAGCAAGTTAGTTTTTGTTTGTGGCAGATGTTCAGGTGCAATAAAGACTGTAAACAAACAAGAAACAACTTCTATCTCATTCCAGGGTGAAAAACTAGAGGTAGTCGATAGCTTCCGCTATCTGGGCGACCAAGTTAGTAGTGGGGGTGGGTGCGCTGAAAGTGTAGCTGCTAGAATAAGAATAGCCTGGGCAAAGTTTAGAGAGCTCTTACCCCTGCTGGCGACAAAGGGACTCTCACTCAGAGTAAAAGGCAGACTGTATGACGCATGCGTACGAACAGCCATGCTACATGGCAGTGAAACATGGGCTGTAACTGCTGAGGACATACGTAAGCTCGCAAGGAATGAAGCCAGTATGCTCCGTTGGATGTGTAATGTCAATGTGAATACCCGTCAGAGTGTAAGTATCTTGAGAGAAAGGCTGAACATTAGAAGCATCAGTTGTGGCGTGCAAGAGAGACGATTGCGCTGGTATGGACATGTGGTGAGAATGGAGGAGGATAGCTGCGTGAAAAAGTGCCACACCCTAACAGTTGAGGGAACCCGTGGAAGAGGTAGGCCCAGGAAGACCTGGGCTGAGGTGGTGAGGCAAGACCTTCGTACATTGGGCCTCACCGAGGCGATGACTACTGACCGAGACCTTTGGAAATGTGCTGTGCGTGAGAAGACCCGGCAAGCCAAGTAAGATCGTTGCCAGTGCCCCTGGACTGGTTCTTGTGCAGGTGGCACATGAGATGCACCATTTTGAGCGTGGCCGTTGCCAGTACCGCCTGACTGGCTCCCGTAGGATTTTCGAGCGAGATCGTTGCCAGTGCCCCTGGACTGGCTTGTGCGGGTGGCACATAAAAGACACCATTTCGAGCGTGGCCGTTTTCGTGCGGGTGACACGTAAAAGCACCCACTACACTCTTTGAGTGGTTGGCGTTAGGAAGGGCATCCAGCTGTAGAAACTCTGCCAAATTAGACTGGAGCCTGGTGTTGCCATCCGGTTTCACCAGTCCTCAGTCAAATCGTCCAACCCATGCTAGCATGGAAAGCGGACGTTAAACGATGATGATGATGATGATGATGATCAATACATATATATGTACATACATATACATATATATATATATATATATATATATATATATATGTCTTTTGCAAGACACATATATATATATATACATACTCTTTACTCTTACTCTTTTACTGGTTTCAATCATTTGACTGCGGCCATGCTGGAACACGG
>NC_142930.1:80341488-80361488 GCF_046866305.1 Octopus bimaculoides | reverse complement strand
TATATGAAAGTCAATGAAGTTTCGTAAAAGAAGGTGATCATGTACATACTTTCTTGCTGTTGTGATTATAACACCTCGTTGTAAACAATGTTCCTTGTTTTCCCTTGTGGAGCATATACAAATAGGTTTTTTTTTGCTGCCCACTCTTGAGCAGCCAACATACAGTTGTCCATGTGAGAAGCAGGGCTCTTCCAAGAGAAGACCAGCTACAGACAGTGTTTAACCCTGAGATTTGTTTATGGACATGGCAAAAGTCACACGAAGGGGGAATTGTAGTCTTCTGAACATAAAAGGAATGTCTGCTCCTGATGGAGTAAGAGGAATTCTTGGAATAAAGACGTCATCCCCTTTTGCACATCCAGAAAGAATGGTAGCCTCGATAACGTGTGATATCATTTTCTTTATCACGAGTCGTGTTCCATTGCAAAGTCTTGGTGGTTCCAGATTGCGGAGCAGCATAACAGGCGTTCCAACTTTAAGTGATAATATGTGGGGAGGTAGTCCTGGAGGCTCCAACGAATTGAGAAATTCAGGAGGATAGTTCACCACTTCATTTGTATCTGGAACTGTATCAACAGACTTGTAAGTTTGAAGATTGCCGGGAAGAGAATGCATCAGGTGTTGATTAATTTTTGTAACAGCTACGTTTTTTGGAGCTAATATTGCTCTTTCACATAGCCAATTGTGATTTTGGTAGTTTTGTTTAAAGCTGGGAAAGACTTTGTGTTTGAGGTCATCTACAGAATTAACAACAGAACAAAATGGCCGGAGGTCTGCAACGAAATAATTTTACTCAACACTTTGCAAGTGAATCAGTGGAGGCAAAGATGCATCTCATTTACTTGACAATTTATGCACCACATTGCAGAAATCACAATGTAAGTATATCTGAAAGGGTAGTCTTACACTGTTGTACCGCTGAATTACAAATAATGCTCATCTGTAATGTTCGGGTTAAAATTTCATCAACATCAAATATATATGAATTTTCATGGGAGTTATGGCCGTTATGCAAAGAATATAATTTCCAAATTTCATAAAGATCCATTCAGTACTTTTGAAGTAGTTTTGGATAAGAAAACAAATGACTAATGTGTGTGTTTGTGTGCATGTGTATGTGTGTGTGATGGGTGTATATATGTATAGATATCTGTATGCATGTATATATGTATATATGTGAACATATTACATGTACATCTATATATATATATATATACATCTACACATATGTATACATATACATGTATGCATATAGATCTATCTATATATATATATATATATATATACGTGTACATATACATTTATATGTATACATATACATCTCTCTCTATATATATATCTATACATATATGTGTACATATACATCTATATGTATACATATACATCTCTCTATATATATATATATCTATACATATACGTGTACATATACATCTATATGTATACATATACATCTCTCTCTCTTTCTCTCTCTCTGAAAGTATCTGTCATTACAGTATCGAAATGGTGTACATATACATCTATATGTATACATATACATCTCTCTCTCTGAAAGTATCTGTCATTACAATATCGAAATGATGTACATATACATGTATATGTATACATATACATCTCTCTCTCTCTCTCTCTCTCTCTTTCTGTCTCTCTCTTTCCCCTTTTGCACATCCAGAAAGAATGGTAGCCTCGATAACGTGTGACATCATTTTCTAAATAATGCTCATCTGTTATGTTCGGGTAAAAATTTCATCAACATCAAAAATATATGAATTTTCATGGAAGTTATGGCCGTTATGCAAAGAATATAATTTCCAAATTTCATAAAGATCCATTCAGTACTTTTGACGTAGTTTTGGATAAGAAAACAAATTACTAATGTGTATGTTTGTGTGCATGTGTGTGTGATGGGTGTATATATGTATAGATATCTGTATGCATGTATATATGTATATATGTGTACATATTACATGTACATCTATATATATATATATATATATATATATATATATATATATATATATACATATACACATATGTATACATATACATGTATGTATAGATCTATATATATATATATATATATATATATATATATATATATATATATATATATATATATATATATATATATGTGTACATCTATATGTAAACATATACATCTCTCTCTCTCTCTCTTTCTTTCTCTCTCTCTTTCTCTCTCTCTCTCTCTCTTTCTCTCTGAAAGTATCTGTCATTACAGTATCGAAATGGTGTACATATACATGTATATGTATACGTATACATCTCTCTCTCTCTCTCTCTCTCTCTTTCTGTCTCTCTCTTTCTGTCTCTGTGAAAGTATCTGTCACTACAGTATCGAAATGTGATTGTTTCAGTTAGTGGAATAGTTTCATTTTTAAAGTGAAAGTATTTGACATGAGTGTTTTTGTTTCACTTTTGACACGTAATACTTAAATAGTGGAGGAGATATTATGTTGCCGTGTGCTCGAACTCTGCAAGAAGTTAATAATTTTTTTTGACTAAAACACAACTGGAACCCTAAGTAAGGCATGTGTAAAATTTGAATGAAATTGGTTGCGTAGTTCTCGAGTTTTAGGGATTCACACAGACAGACAGACAGACAGACAGACACACATTCTCATTTTCATATATATAGATTATTTTACTCTTTTACTTGTTTCAGTCATTTGACTGTGGCTTTGCAAATCAACCCCAGGACTTATTCTTTGTAAGCCTAGTATTCATTCTATTGGCCTCTTTTGCCGAACTGCTAAGTTACGGGGACGTAAACACACCACCATCGGTTGTCAAGCGATGTTAGGGGGACAAACACAGACACACAAACATACACACACACACACACACACACACACATATATACACACATACAACGGGCTTCTTTCAGTTTCCATCTACCAAATCCACTCACAAGGGTCTGGTTGGCCCTAGGCTATAGTAGAAGACACTTGCCCAAGGTGCCATGCAGTGGGACTGAACTCGGAACCATGTGGTTGGTAACCAAGCTACTTACCACACAGCCACTCCTACACCTATACAGCACCTAGGTTTCCCAAGCGATCACCCATCTAAGTACTCACTAGGCTCGATGTTGCTTAACTTCGGTGATCGGATGAAAACTGGTGCTTTCGATGTGATCCGGTTCATTCTAAAGTTACTTGATGTTATTTTCTGATCTATTATATAAAGAGTAGGGTAATGTATGCATAAATGACTGTACATATACATACATGCATGCATGTGTATATATGTGCGAGAATATATGTGTGTGTGTGTGTGTGTGTATATATATATATATATATATATATATAAACAATATATGAGTATATGCATATATATGTACATGTATGTATATACGTTCATCCACATGTACATATAGATACATAACTGGGTACATGACGTGGCAAAAGAACAAGGACAAAAATGGTAAACAAGGTGCAACAAACAAGCAGGCCACATAGAAACATCCCCTTCATCAGCTGCCACCATTAAAACTCCGGCGTTTTGAAGAATTAAGGCAGTACGCATCGTTAAAATGGTTCTTCCCACGAACACAAATTAAATTGTTTTCGTGGAGGGTAGTGGCGGACGGAAAACAAGACAGGAAAACGAAACGGTGAAATAAACACACAAAAGGCTGTACAGCCAGACGTGAAGTGTGTATGTCTCGAATGCTGTGAAGCACGTAATATATATGTATGTATATGTGTATGTACATGTATATCTAGATAAGCAGAAATATGAATATAAACGCATAATCCTGAACATGTAGAAGCCTGGTTGGTTATAGATAGAAGTAAATTTATAAATCTAAATATGTATGCATGTGCATGTGTATACATGTAGGTGTGTGTGTGTATGAATGTATGTATATAGTCACCTAAATACTAGTGTATACATATATATATATATATATATATATGTGTGTGTGCATATGCAAATATATGCACACGGAAGCAGAAGTACACACACACACACATGAACACACATACAAACAGACACAGGAATACATATAAACAGAAGGATACATACATACATAAATATGCAAGCACATGTGCACACTGGTACACACACATATGCATGCAACAAGGTCTCAGACAAATACGGCCTCTGAAACAGACTAAGAGAAAAGTCTTTGAAAAGGTTGCAAATAGCAACGAAAGAATTTCCACAAAAAACAAAACCAAAAAGAATGACATACTGTTTAACCAAGTTAAGCAAACAATCGATTACTTAGATATTTAACCAATTGACTAATAATAAAGGAGTGGAATTGAACCTGTGCGTATGTTAATAATATTGACATAATAATTCTCCTTAGACACAACAAAATTCGTATATATGTATATATGTGTGTCATGAGTGCATGTGCAAATACAATTATGTATATGTGTGCAAGAGTAAACGGATGTCCTCATATAATGAATATGTACAAACTAGATGAAGCATATATACAGTGCATATTCATATATAAAAACATTATGATCTAACATATATATCTAGCATGAGGCATTTATGTGTATGAATGCCCTTAATATAAATAAATATAGTTAAAGGAAACAATTATAATTTTTCCCTTTTTGAGGTTTTTTCACGCTGACTACTTGATAAATTCTTATAAAGATTTTATCCTATTTTTAAATTGTCTATAAGTATGTGTATTTTGTAAGGTCAAATTAATAACAACAGTTCGAACCTCTCAAACCTTTAGTCTGATGTCTTATCTAAATGACATTCTTGAGTATGTTTTTTTCTTTTCCTTTCTTTTTTTTATACAACCATGCCTGTTCCCTGCTCACTGGTCAGAACTATAAACTAATTAAGATAACAACTTGATAAATAGGGCGGATTTGACTTAGTTGCCCTCCATGTATCTGCCTCCTTTCCTCTATAAATTCTATTGTTTCTTCTTCAAAATATCACTTGTTTCACCATGGTAGTTGGTGAACTGATCATCTTCTGTTTCTGCCTTATCTGTTTATGTGATTAAATTTAGCTGACGATGGCAGTTTTTAAATGCTGTTGAAACAACTGTTGTGAGTTCTGAACCTCAATTGTGTTCTTTTGTACATATGTCACACCTGGAACCAACCATGGGTTGGATCTATGGTTTATATATAAATATGTATATGTCTATGTGTATATATTTATGTATAGATAGATGTGTGTGTCCTGTACCTACTTACAGTGTACTATCAACAAATGACAATTAATGAGTTTCTTTATCTTACTGTGAGCTCAATACTAAGTATCCAGCCATTCCTGATGTCCTGCATGTTGATTGCCTGGATACCAATGAATCCTGTAACCGACATACATGCATGCATCCATACATCCATCCATCCATACATACATACATACATACATACACACATACACACACACACATACACACATACATACATACTTCATTATAGATATCACCCACATCATCAGCAACTGTCCAAAAATGTCATCACAGTATTACCTACTTATGAGACACGATGTTGTGGTCAAGACACTGTACAATGAAATCCGCCGACAGGATAACCCCGGGGCTAAGGAGATGAAAACCCATAATGAGCTAGAGGCCATTACCACTCACAATATTAAAGAGTATTGGTGGAATGTCCCAATAAAAACCTCAATAAAATGCAGACATAATACACCGGATATAGTAATCTGGGACAGAGAAGAGAAACTGTGTACAGTAGTAGAAATCAGCTGTCCTGCGGATGTCAACATCACACTAAAGGTTAGAGAAAAAGAGAACAACTACGACGAGCTACTGAGAAATTTGAAGATACTCCACCCAGACTACAAGTTCAGATTCATACCCGTTATTGTTGGGGCATTGGGATATGTACTGAACTGCCTCAACAAAAACCTGGAAAAATTAGGGTTCTCAAAACCTGAAAGAAAAAGGCTGATTAGAAGACTACAGATTCAAGCCATCAATGGAACTGTAAAGATATGTAAAGCTTTCCAAAAATTTAGCACATGAATACATATGCATGCATCTAGACATGAAAATATACACATAAAAATGCATCCATAAAGCAAACATACAAATCTGCGCATAAATACATATGCATACGCCTAGGCATGAAAATATATACATAAAAATGCATTCATAAAACAAACATACAAATCTGTGCATACACTAACACCAAATACTTCACACACACATATGCACAAATACCTTGATGTTGATAAAAGTTCCAATGAAGGAGCCTTGAATCTATGATAGAGTCCGACTCTTTTTCTATTGACAAGAAATACAGAAATGAAACTGATTGATAACATACATACATACATATATATAGAGAGAGAGAAAGAAAGAGAGAGAGAGAGAACATTTATACTTCTGTGTGTATCCCATTTTTAGAATAGATACACAATATCCCTGTGTGTTGTAAGAGGTGGTCACAAACATTGTCATCAAGAAAGGCATTTAGCTGTAAAACACTGCCTCAAAAAGTCCATATCTAACCCATACCAGCATGAAGAAGTGGGTGTAAAAATAAGGATAAATTAGTGCGTGTTCAAGTTCATAAGTTTATCTCATATTGCTCAACACTTTCTGTTTCAGTATCCCCAGTACTTGCACTCTCACACATCCACCATGTGCTTGCATGCAGGAGCATATGTGTTTGTGTAGTAGAAATATTATATTTCAGATAAACAACTAATACATGTTTATTTCATCATTTATTTCTATTTCATATATTCTACACAACTTATATTAATATACCACATACTATAATTTATTGTCATTTAAACATGCAGCATTTATTTATACTAAAAAACACTCATGCTTAATGTGTGTGTTTGTGTGTGTGTGTGCGTGCGTGCGTGCGTGCGTGTGTAAGAAAGAGAGAGAGAGACTATTTCAGCTGTTGATTAATTCCTAATCAACCATCATTCTTTTAAACCTTTTGTCTTTTATCATTTACTTGTTTCATTTATTTGACTGTGGTCATGCTGGGGCACTACCTTGAAGGGTTTTAGTCAAGCTAATTGACCTCAGGACTTTTTTTAAAAAGCCTGGTATTTCATCTCTCACTGGCTCAGATGTTACTTCACCTTAAGGAATACCAGTGGGATGCAAATGAGTCAAAGTTTGTCTTTCTGTACCAAAGTCACATCATATATCAGTGAATCATGTTTGTGGCTCTCATTTCACTCCTTGTCAAGACAGCCTTTGTTTGGTCCAACTCCTGTACAAAGGCAAGGTATGGGGGCTCACTGCATTGCTCCTATGGTAATTGTAAAGCAGTAAGTGGGTCTCTGGCTGGATGGTGGCTAAGTACATGCTTTTGTTTAGTAAGTTGATGATGTGATGAGCCTATACCTCTACAAACACTAAAATATAAACACACACACACACACACACACACACACACATTAGTGTACAAACTACTGTAAGCACATTTAATACATACATTATTAAATGCATTTTCTGATGCAATCAGGTATATAGCAAACAATACTTTGACTGTGGTAGAAACAAGGAAACTTTTGTCCTCGCACTGGTACAACTACTTTATCACCAAGAAAATCACAGGTTACTGAGTCAATAACATGTTTGGCAACCAGCCAAATAGTGTGTGGTTCATATATATTACCAGTGCTGCACTGTCTGGAGACAGGACACTTAACTTAAAGATGGTGCAATCGACCCAGTTATAAAATTGTGCTTAGAAACATGTAATTTGCCAGTGGAAGCAGTGTAAAATCCTTCCTACTCATGATTGAAGAAAGGGCAGAGAGAAAGAACTTGAAAGAGAGTCAATGGAGGAGCCTCTAAAGGGTTACTCAACCTGCTAGAAATCACACCCTATCATCTGGGAAAGATGGAATGTTCATGAGTAGAATGCCTTTGATCAGAGCTGGCCTGGAACAACACTATCAGTGCCACTATAACCAACCAACAGCAGACAATCACCAGTATCCATTCACCATCACCATCACTACACCCACGTCAGCACATACTACTACTACTATTACTGCTGCTGCCACTACCACCACCAGAAGAAGAAATGTCAACTCAGTAACCTGCAAAAAATAGCCTGAACATTGTTGTTGCAGATATACAGACATGGTGGTCATGACTGGAATGACTTTGCTTATAGATCTGCTCAGTCAGGGCTAACCAACACCATCAGCAACATGTCATGCTTGCACAGTGTGTGTGTATGTGCAGCAGTAACACAAGCATATTAGAAACACTAGAGAAGGTCTCTGGATTACACCCACTCATTTGACCGATTATTTATGCATCACATGTCCGCTCAAGGCTACACAACAACTACACCACCATACCCACCCTCACAACTGCTAAGTCCATCGCTACCACCATCAACACCATACCACCACAACTGATAATATTAAACTTTAAATTGGATTTGCCAGTAGAATAGGAAATGGCTTTATATAAGTGTGTGTGCATATGTGTAAATATTGATTTAATGCATGAGTAATCACACACACAAACACACACGTGTGTATATGTTACTCTATGTTTTAAGATTTAGATTCTTTTCACTTTATACATTTTCCATTCAGTTACAACCCAGGAGAATATAGAAGTAGTTCTGTCATTGTTCTAAGAATATCTCTAGTGCTGGTGGCATGATAAAATACACGCAGTCCACACTGTTATATGGTTGGTGACATGAAGAGCATCTGGCTATAAAAAACTATGCCAAAAAGCAACAGCATAATGTACAAAACAACAATGTTTGTTGAATATCTCAGTTACTGGGTGTCTGAGACAACAAAGGACTGCAGCTGGAAGCAAGATATTTTGAGTCCCAGACCTTGTTTGTTCTTTTCCATATCTTTTCCCTGTCTACATATGCAGACAGACAGGCAGACAGATGTCAGCGTAGTTTGTAGATATACTCTGTATCAACTGTCAACTTACAAATTTAGCACCTTCCAATGAACATTATTCTCATATGTTGTACCAAATAGCACCATTGGTGCCGGCTTATAACCAGGTGTTTAAATCTAAACCAAACCATTCTGTAGTTACAGCAATCCATGATGGTACCCCATTAGACTAAGAGTAGATATCTTTAATACATGTAGCTACTATACCATTATACCATTTGCTAAAGATAGCTTTTAGTTTGCTCTTAACTGCAGCCAAACCTACAACAAGGCTGCAGTTTACTAATCAACACTTTTCCTTCTGAAGTCTATCAGCTAGGACATCATGGATTTAGCCATAATCCCACTGCATTCACCCTTCATCTGGATCACACACTTATAAACATTTGCATATGTAGAGAGAGAGAGAGTGTGTGTGGTGGGAGGATATCTAGAATAAATCCTTTTGTGGTGTAAATTTAAGAATTAGTTTGATTCATGCATGGCCTTAACCACATGGCAGCTTCATTCTGTTGCCAAACCCACATGTTCATTCTATGTGTCAAAATTGTTTTAAGTCTAACATTGATTCAAGCGAGTTGGGAATGTCTGAGCCAACTCTGAGGAGTGGAGGCCATTATAATAGTGGTAGAAAAGGCAGAGAGAAAACAGACTGTGAGCTCGTGGGCCAGAAGCTGAAGGATATGACTTTATGCCAATCAGTTAGGTGGCCCTTTACTGAATGTAGTCTACAATGTCTGTGTTTATTAAGGCAAATTATTATGCTCTTCTTTGGAATTGAGTAATTATTCCTCTATTTTTCCTTTATCAACTCAGGACTCATTTATCCATTTCAAATAAAGTGGAATAACTTTTATCAAATAAAACAATGACATAATTTGTCAGAGCTGTCACACATGAGTCCTGTTTAATACTTGACATAGTGCTGCTAACAGTACATCCAACCTTTGGAACAAATGCTGCCAGCTGAATATGACTGACCTTTACAACATAAGTAATTTAAGGAACATCATCAATTTTCAATTAATCACCAGGTTAACACAATGAGAAATAGATTTTTGGTCATTTTCTGTCATAGGAGGTTCCCTCAGCCTTTTCTGGGCCAGAATTATAAAAGCATTGCAAATTTCAATTACTGCAAAAATCTCTTTGAAATAGATTCTCTTTGAGGAGAGAAAATATCTATCTGTCTGACTGACTGATTTCAAATTTCTGAATACAGCCGTCAATGTATAAACTATATATGTCTCTATTTTCATCTCAGATATAACCAAACAATATTTAAGATCAGTCATCAGACCCACAGATAGGAAGAAAAAGACATTTGTTTACAATCATCCACAAAACAGCAATGGCTTAGATGTGTTGCAAAAAGGTGTTTTACCTTGCACCATACTATACAGTTATAGCAGAGAATGAATAACGTTTAGTGCATAAATAATTAACTTTTTATTGGGTTTATTTTAACCTAGAAAAGTCCTCAATTACTGACAGCTGAGTGCAATGGCTATTGCAACGTAAACCATCTTAATGCTCTTATCAATGTGTTAATCCTTTCAAAGTCCATAACATGCAGTAATTGCAATGACTATAGCTAATGAGTTAACACTTAAACAGTGAATCTAAAAGTGATTAATTTTTTTTATAACAAAAGTTATTTTTAGAAAAGTTAGATTTAGTAATAGTATCTATTATAAGATGCTGCCAGTAACTAAGGACAATGAAAAGATGAACTAATTGATAATAGGGTTTATAGTTTGTTTTGTTATTTTTTTTTATTCATTCTATACTAGTGGGTAACTGGGAAATTGGCAAGTGATAAATGTTCAATTTTGCAGTTAATTGCTTGCAACAAACTGTATTTAAAGGGATTAACTTCATATAATATTTACCATTTTGCTCCTCTTTATAATTTAATAAATAGTAAAATCCCTTCCATTACCTTCCTGTTCCTCTAACCCACCCCACCAAAACCACTTCCTACTTCTCTTCCTACTGTTTCTACCAATCACCTCCTATCTTTGCCTTCAGCCCATGCTCTCTCCCCCTCTGTTATACTCCATCCTTAATGCCTCTCAAATATAAACCATAACCCCATCCCCACCCCAAGCCACTCCTATATCTCTCACCATCACTTGCTCCAGTCACCTCTATCCTATCTTTCCTCACAGTCCTATGAAACCTCCTCTCTATCCCACCTTCCTACTCACCCGGTCCAATCCTCTGTGTCACTTCACCTATGTACCTACCACTGTATCTTGAGAGTATGTTCCCCTGACACATCTCTCTCTGTCTATCTTTCTCTCTATCTTTCTAATTTTATCCCCTTTCTTATCCAACTAGGCTATTCATGTGTATCCTTTACTGCAAGACACCAATCTCTAACCCTCTGTTATACTTTTTAACCTCATCAACTGGTACAAAGCTATCTGCCTCAAATCTACTCCCCCTCCTAATTGAGGGGGTCTTTGTCTTGTAAGTTACTTGGTGACCCTACTGGTGCTGGTTCCATCAAAAAAAGCACCAAGTACACTCTGTAAAATGGTTGGCATTAGGAGGGGCATCCAGCTATAGAAACCATGCCGAAGCAGACAAAAAATCTTGGCACAGCCCTCAGTCTTGCTGGCTCTTGTCAAACCACCCAACCCATGCCAGCATGGAAAAGAGACATTAAATAATGGTGATGATGATGATGAATTATACAAATAATTATATTCAATTTCACATGGACAGTTAAACTTATAAATGTGCATTTCAAACATGTATTCAGTTGTCAGTCTCTTAATGAAACAGAGAAGCGGTGATAGCAGTTAATTGTTTACTGCACAGGGGAAGACATGGTTGTCCAGTTAAATAGCTCACTTCACAAACATGTGCTTTCAGGTTCAATTCTATTATGCAGCACCATGGGTAAGTGTCTTCTACTCTAGGTCAACCAATGCCTTGAAAATAAATTTGGTCGATGGGAGCTGTCTGCAAGCCTTGCTCTGTGTGTGTGTGTGCGCGCGCGTACGTGTTTGTATATATGTACATGCTTTTAGCTCACCACTTGACAAATGGTGTTAGTTTGTTTATGTCCCCATAACTCAGCATTTCTCAAAAAATGACAACAAAATAAGTATGAGACTTTGTTAATGTTCTTGGACAAAGCTACAGCATAAATACCACTAACAGTCCCCTAAAAATCTGATACCTATGTTAAAAAATCGAATTGGAGACATTTTTTTGTTTTTTTGATTGGTTTAATTTTCATGAAGGAAGTAAAAGATAAGTCAATTTGATGGAACTTTCTTGATATAAGTAACAGCTGCGTTTTTGTGCCTTTGAAAAAGACATAACTAGCATATCCCTATTAGAGGATACTTTCAAAGTCATTATCCATGGAGTCGGTGTAGGTTTGATATGTGGTGTCTAGGTTGTGAGTGGAAAATAATATATGACAGGACAATGTTAGGGAGGACCAAAGAGTAATGTCATGTGCTTAGAGTGGGCATTATTGGATATAGTAGTTAAGTCATTGGTGCATAGAAGGAAGAGAGGCAGAAACAAGGCCAAACTCTACAGTTAATATAGTTGATAAACGCTACAGTTGATAAAGTTTGCAAAGTTAACAAAAGTAGTGAAGCACCAAACTGAGTGAATTACAGTATTTAGTTTCACTCCTGCTACCTTATAAGTTTAAATTTTACCAGGGTAATGGGTTGTTTTTTTTTTTTTCTTTCTATTTATAATGTCCCTAAGATCAATGAAACAAGTACTAGATATTTGTGCTGATTCCTCCAACTCTCTCTCTCTCTCTCTCTCTCTCTCTCTCTCTCTCTCTCTCTATTGCCAGAATATAGTATATTTTTTTTAGATGTTTCTATGGTGGATGATATCAATTTACAGTTATGAAAGTGGTTTTTATATAGTTTATATAGTTAAATTTTCTTATCTTGATATAATTTGTACTTCATGTTTTTAATTTTTTTAATCATTTTCTGTTTTGCAGCACTGAAGTTTGAAATTTAAAGAAAAGCATTGCCAACTCTCTCATGATGATGAAAAAAACAATGGCTTTTGCCAGAGAATTTAAAACACTAAATTTTCCATTCCACTGTGAGAGTCCTGCCAGTTGCTTGGCATAAATTAGCAACATTAAGAGTATGGTTGGCTGACTGTATAATGACAGGCGCCACAACATAACATTCTTATTTGCTTCCAACAATCAATCAGAATAATTTGAGAAAAAAATAGTTATTCATTAACAGCTTAACCAATCTAATTGATGAGGTAAATGAAGGAGGAAGCAAGAAACTAAATCAATAAATGTGATTAGAAAAACAAAGAAAAAATAAAGAAAATTCCATGTCCTCAGAAACCAGAAGTATGAAGATAAATATAGATCGGCCTGCTAACCTAGTTTGATAAAAAAAAATATCCAACCGAAATCAAGCTATTTTGTATATACTGGAATAATTTCATATATATACGAATAACCAGAAAGCTAGAGATGAATCTTCATTAGTATAAAAATAAACTTTTCTAACTAATATTTACATTCCTTAGACAAAAAACATAATATTTGATTAACCCTTTCGTTACCAATCCGGCTCTGGCTCTGAGTACAAATGTCTTGTTTTCATAAGTTTTGAATTAAAATCTTCCATCAAACCTTAGTCACAATTTATGTTCCTAACACTAGCTGAATGATAACTAAGTTATTTTACTAAATTCTTTGTTATATTTAAAGTAATGGAAAGAAACACAGAACATCTCAGAATAAATACAGTAACAAAAGGGTTAAATAAAGTGGTTTTTCCCTTTGTACAATCAAATGAAGTAGAATGACAATGCTATTTTCATATTAAACTTCATAAATATTAGAAACTGAAAACAATCAGGCAGAGACCATACATATTATCAAAGGAAGAAATCTACATGGAGTGAATCTACATGTGTAAGGAATTCAAAACAATATTATGATTAGATATGTGAGACCAAAACATCATTCATTTTAAGTTGATGTGAGGAAAAAAGTATCATGTTTAAGTTGCATATGTAAGAAAATCAAAGACAATACTCCTTCCTAACATATATGAAAAATACAATACACAGAAAAAAATATTCATACTGAAGTTATATATTGAATAGATGCAAAGCAAGTGCATACAAAATGTATGTACAATTTATAAATTGAATCTACAGCCTTATGTCATGTACTTTGCAGTAATATACTGTATTCAAGAAAGGAAGATTATTTTCATAACATGTAATAATAATAAACTATTTCTCCTATCTATCTTTAAAAATAAACAGGCTACACAAAAGATCAGTATGCATATGTATTAATATATATATATATATATATATATATATATATATATAAATATATATATATATATATATATATATATATATACACATACGCACACACATGATTCTAATTATAAGCTATAAATCATTTTACAAGTTTTGCCTGATTGTATGCTCAGCTAAATCCAGCCAATGGTAATGCATTCCTATTCTACTGATATCAAAATATGTATGTATGTCAGTTAAAAATTTATATGTAAACATCATATATAAGAAACTCAGCTGAGACAGTTACATGACTTCATTTAGACAGAAACCTTACAAAGTAACAATCTGACAGAAGACAAAACTATATTATAAATCAGCAGAATAAAATAGAAATTCAATATATATAATTCACATTATATATTTACGACAGGAAACAAATAGCTTTACTCTTGGAAAGAATTCACTATCTATTTCATAAAATTCCAAAGTGAATAGAATGATACAAATCAATAAACAAGTCACTGGATCTATTGCTAAATACAACCCTCTAAAGAAGTATTGGATAATACATTTTATGAACAACTTATTCTTGAATACTTCTGGTAGACTTGTTTCCAAGCAAAACAACTTTTTAACAATTGGTATATTATTATCACTATGAATTATCATATTGCAAACATAAATACATTTTCAACTAAGATTACAAGTACTGTCAAACAAAATAATATTTTAAAGCATAAAAATACAATTTATTAAAAGGAATTTAAGATATCGAATAAAAATTTTCACAAGTGTTTTCAAGCAATTGTGTAAGAAACATTTTACAGGGGAAATTTCAAGAAATTATCAAAGAAGATATCTTTTTTAACAAAATGTCATTTATAGAAATTGTGAAAGAATTTAATTACCATATAGATTTCTAAATACTGTGAAACCAGGAAAAGAATTGAAGTAAAACAAAGAAGAAAATTATCAAGTCAAGGCTTTTAGAATTCTCAGAAACTATCCAAAATACCAGATACATTTGTTAATCCAACAAATATGGTTCTCATCAAGTTCTTTATATAAGGTTTTCCATGTTAATAACATTCCCTAAAAGGATTTGATGTTTTTCAAGATGCAAGTTTACTTCAAACTCCATTTAGTCCAAGTTGTAAAATAATAACAATAACAAGGGATGGTAAAATACAGTTGAAGCATTTCAGCTAAATTAATATCTTCAGATATTTTATGTCATTTTGTTAAACAAGCAAATAATAATAATAATAATCCGAAACAAAATATATAGTAATTTACCAAGGTCAACCAAAATTTGTTCATGATGACTTCAAATTCTGTACTGTCAATGAAGGACATGTTATGTCCTTTGTGTGGCTGTGTTTATGATGAGCCCCGGATGTTAGCTTGTCTACACAACTTCTGTATTAACTGTCTCATAAAGTATCACTCACACACAACTGAAGAAAACAAGCTTATCTGTCCTCAATGTAGAATGGAAACGATGCTTGGAGGATCAGGCTTAGAAAGCTTGCCCATGAATACTTTTGTTAAGTGGCAGATTAAGGAATATGGTCTCCTTCATGCAGCACCAATGCACTCTGATACTGAAAATGAAAATAGAGAGCTGACAAAAATGAGCCTTTCTTCAACTGATTCATCTTTGTCCAATGAAAAAGATGACTCCATTCAGGGCAAGGAAGAAGAGAACAGAGAGAGTCCAATGTCAGTGAGCGGCAGCGAGGTTATCGATGACTCGTACAACACCACTATTGACAGTTTGCACAATAAATATCTACAGTTGCAAACCAAAGCACTGCAGATCACTTATGCAATAGACTCAGTTAACCAATCTGTTGAGGACTGGAAAGAAAACCGGTGTCGAGTTAAGGAAGACATTCAACGCCGTTCACAATATCTTCAAAGCTTGATTAGACTCTTGGAAAGGAAATTGCTATCGGAGTTGGACAGTTCAACACACATGGGTGAAATAATGGATGAAGTGACAACCACAAAAGAAAAGTTGCAAGACACACTGAAGTTGACCCTGCACAACATACAGTTCATACGTCATTTAATCAATACAGGTTTACCAGATGATATCATGTGTTTGGGTAAGTCAGTGTTGAAGATGAAGCCAATCAGCTCAGAACAAGAAATCAGCTTACGATTCCCAGAGTATAAAGTTGAATGTAGTCATTTAAAACAGGAGAGCCACCTTGAAGAGGTATTTGGGGAACTATCAAAAACCTGGAAGCAAAAAGTTATCATGTCAGTAACAAATGACAATGTGAAGGGTCTGCCTGTTGACCAGTTTCTCTCAGATAATCCAGCAGATCTTACACAGAGTATGTATTTTGACAGAGAAAAACACACACAAGGAAGAAAGTTAATAGAAAACTCAGCTAAATTCAGTCCAGATTTATCATCAACAGCATTAAAGAAAAGAAACACGAATGATTCAGAAATATCTGTAACTGGAAATAATCCCCAAACATTTCTAAATGATGTTGAAAAAAACATTTATCTCAAGTATGAAATGGCTAAAAAGAATGTTGAGAAACGACGTCGAGAACTTGCAGTGAAACACATGATTGAAAACAAAAGCAGATCATATGATGAAGTGACCCCGAATAATTTTGAATCCAGTGATATCAAAATGCTAAAAGACCATGAAAATCTCAATTTCAACAAAAGAGAAGCACAAATGATATTCACTGAGAAAATAGTGCACACTGATAGTGAAATTAACTTTCCTTTGATAGATCCACAAAAGGAGAAAGATTTTAACAATGACCGAAACGCCCGAAGATGGAGCAGTGATTCACCCCTGATGGCAGCACAGGTGACCATGGCCCGCAGCAAAGTGT
Organism: Octopus bimaculoides; assembly: GCF_046866305.1. NCBI lineage: Eukaryota > Metazoa > Mollusca > Cephalopoda > Octopoda > Octopodidae > Octopus > Octopus bimaculoides. Next base: position 80,344,446 of record NC_142930.1, on the reverse strand, counting down.
CGGCAGTCCTTCGACGTAACAACTCAGTCTCACCAAATATATCTGAAAATTTGGCCGTGAGTCCTACTGCCAAAAAGAGAAGTCCAACTAAGACAGAAGAGGTGGAAGGTATTGCTCCACAGAGTAATGACAGAGCTAAATTAGAAGACAGTGGTGGCAGTGTGAAAGCTTTGTGGGATAACAGAGAAAATGAGAAGGCAAGAGAGAGTGAGGTCAAAATGAAGGAGAGGAGAAGCATCTTGGATGCTGATTCTGAAAAAGTCAAGAGAATGTCTCGTGATCTGTTCCAAGAAATCAAAGAGAATGCCCGACGAAAAAGCGAGCGATGGAGGTCTGTGTCAACATCACATTGAGAGAAGCAGATAGAGGTCACTGAGTCAACATTATATTAATATGTAAAGCTTTATGTTATCACATTGAGCTAAAAAATCTGTGTCTGCCAACATTTTGTTGAACTGTGGTGGCTTTTATTAACAGGACACTGAACAGTGGATCTCCACTTACACTGAACTGTGAAACCTTAATCCAACATCACATGTAGAGGTCTCTATCAATATCACTATAGACTGTGGAGTTATTTGTCAATATTATTGTGGATTGTAGAGTCATTTGTCTACATCATAGTGGTCTGTGAAGTTTATGTCTGTCAATAGAAACAATACTCTGTCACTGATGTTGCTTGGTAAATCCAGCTATGGATAATTCTTTCCTACTTTACTACCATAGAGAAATAAACAAAATCACATACATGCATACACACACACACACACACACACACACACACACACACACAAACACAGACACATGCGCATACATACATACATGAATGCATGCATCAAGTAGCCAATGGTGTCATATAATCATATGGATAGAGAATGAGGTATACTTAACCCCAAAAGGATGAAAGGCAAAGGTCGACCTTGGTGGAATTTGAACTGAGAACGTAAAGACATACAAAACACTACTAAGCAGTTCATTGAAAGTGAAGTGCTAGCAATTCTGCCAGCTCACATAATAATAATAATAATGATAATAATTTCAAATTTTGGCACAAAGCCAGAAATTTCAGAGGAGTTGGGGAAGTCGATTACATCAGCTCCAGTCATCATCTGGTACTTATTTTATTGACCTCAAAAGGATGAAAGACAAAGTCAACCTTAACAGATTAATAATAAACTCAGTTTGAAGTTTTGAAATAAATATAATTATGAAAAAAAAAATACCTGACCAACCAAATCAAACTATATACTGTCCTTAAAAATTTATTAGCAATGCTCTGACTTCTAAATAAGGAGCACCAACAAAACTATTAGTTTCTAAATTTAATACTAGAGACAAGTAGTGCTAAAGAGTACAAAACTTGATAAGACAAACTGAGTCCATGATGTGGCCTTCATTCTGAGTTGAAGCCATTATACCTGATTCCTACTGTGAATGACCTTCAAGCAAAAACCTTCAATATCACACATTAAAGAGAACACTGTTCATGTTTAAATCTTAGAACTTGGACCTGAGTCAAAATCAATATCAATGTATTCAGATACAACAAAAAAAGAAGTCTATAAAAGAAAACTGAAAATTGAGAAACAAACCACACTGTATTCCGTCATTCTAGTATTTTACCTAACAGACATTACAATTCTATTCGTCCCACTATCATACAAAACTATTTTTACATGTATGTGCACACACATACATACTGAAAGATACCTATCCAATCATCTATTCATGCACGCACACACACACACACACACACACGAAAATGAACTGCAACTTGATGGTTAAAATATTTAATAATATTAATATTAAGTTGGTAATATTCTTGATACCCGGTGTGTTTTTCAGGATTAAACCTTCCCAATTTCAGCAAGAACTTTTTAAAGAATGATCTACAATAAAATACAAAATAATTGACATTGACCAGATTACATAAACTATTATTATTCTTTGATATTAAGAATTGAGAAAGAAGGATACATGAATTGTATTACGTTTGGTATAACTCAATAACTAGTGTTCAATTTATATCAGAATGATAAAATATGTGACTGATTATTTTCTGAAAAGTTTTGGAAACCACACAGTAGAACTCCTGTTGTTAAACTGTTATAGACGTTTCAACAATACTGCTGTGATCAACAGAATAGACAACATCTGTAGAGTACCAAAGAACAGAAAGGACATACGTTCTACAATAAAGAAGATACAGTTAACTTGTAGTTGAGACTTGAGATTAATATATTAGTCCAAAGAAACTATAGAGTAAAGAATTGTTTAAATGACAAAACAAAGAATGGTTTTTTAACTATGATTAAATTTGAAAATACAAATAGAACAGAGTAGTGATATTTAATAGAGGTGACCCAGAAGTTGTTCCTCTTCCATTACTATTGCAAACAACAGTAGCTTTCTTTAATTGAATATATGTCATTGACTGGTTAAAATTACCCAAATACGATAACTTTGACATGAAATAACTTCTAAAATACGAAGTTTTGTCAAAAATGTTGAAAGTAAACCGTGTTCAGCATGAGAAATTACATCAGTATACAAAGTTTCAAATTGTTTAGTTAAAAAAAAACATAATTAAAAAATTTGTGAGCGAAACTGAACAGATCCGACTTGACAGTTACACTATGATGAAACTAAACTATTGTAGTTTTGTGTCAAAAATGATAACAAATGAAAAGAGAAAAATAAAAATGAAATAATGGTGATGAGAACAAAAATTATAACCAACAGGTGAAAATAACAAAATTTATTTGATAATAAAATGGAGTTGGTAAAAATAGTAGAGAGCTGCAAGAGACATTAAATGGGTATCCTTGACTTAATTTTCACCAAGGCCAATTTAGCTCTTTATGTCACAAAAGTTGATGAAACTAATTACAGTAATAATTGAGATCAAGTAAATTATCTGGGTTTTTTTTTTACCCTGACTACATTCAAAGCAACAGT